>NW_016820792.1:1443670-1453518 GCF_001698545.2 Rhinopithecus bieti | reverse complement strand
CTGGAGTGCAGTGGCCGGATCTCAGCTCACTGCAAGCTCCGCCTCCCGGGTTTACGCCATTCTCCTGCCTCAGCCTCCCGAGTAGCTGGGACTACAGGCGCCCGCCTCGTCGCCCGGCTAGTTTTTTGTATTTTTAAGTAGAGACAGGGTTTCACCGTATTAGCCAGGATGGTCTCGATCTCCTGACCTCGTGGATCTCCTGACCTCGTGGATCTCCTGACCTCGTGGATCTCCTGACCTCGTGATCCGCCCGTCTCGGCCTCCCAAAGTGCTGGGATTACAGGCTTGAGCCACCACGCCCGGCCCCTCAGCATTTTTAATAAGTTTCTAATTGATAAATTATAAGCTGTACATGGCAGCCAGAGTGCTCCTTTAAGAGTAAATGTAAGTTAGAAAAACAAAACAAAACAAATCTGTGCCAACTACTCAGCTCAGCCTGCTGCACAAAGAAAGTCTTGTGGCAGAAGAAAAAACAAGAGTGTAAGCCAGATCCTGTCTTTCTTTGAGCCTGCAGTGGCTCCTCAGTTCCCTCTCTGCAAGGCCCTAAGAAGACAGGGCTCTCTTCCTTTCCCTCCTCTCTCCCTCTCTCCTGTTTCTCTTGCAACCTGCTCTTCCTCCAGCACATGGCCTTTGCCCTGGCTGGTCCTTCTGCCTGGAAGGTTCTCCCTCGTTTTTCTCAGGGCTCACTGTCACCTCTACAGGCTTTGGCTCAAATGTCACCTTCCCAGTGAGGTCAACCCAACCACCCTATTTGAAGTTGCAACCCTCCATCACCACACTCCCACTCCTCTTCACCCTGATCTCTCTGGTAACCTTCATTGCACTTAACAGCTTTCAAACTTATGAATTACACATGATGTTCTGTAAGTTCCCCTTTGCTGGCCTGTAAACTCCACAAGAGGCTGGGCATGGTGGCTCATGCCTGTAATCCCAGGACTTTGGGGGGCCGAGGCGGGAGAATCACTTGAGAACAGGAGTTCACCACCAGCTTGACCAACATGGTGAAGTCCCGTCTCTACTAAAAATAGAAAGATTAGCCAGGCATGGTGGTGGGGACCTGTAATCCCAGCTACTTGGGAGGTTGAGGCAGGAGCCTCGCTTGAACCCAGGAGGTGGAGGTTGCATGAACTGAGATCTTGCTGCTGTATTCTAGCCTGGGCGACAGAACGAGACTCCATCTCCAAAAAAAAAAAAAAGAAAGAAAGAAAGAAATGTATGACTTTTCCTATAAAAACTTGGCTATGTAAGCCATCAAGGAGTTTGGTTCTTAAGCATGAGAACTGCCCAAGTCCCCTTACTTCGCCTCCTATAATACATGCCTCACTTACTCTTGCTACAATCATGATGTCAGTATTTGGCTTTGCTGTGCTCAGCAGACAGACCCAAGTTCAGTTTGATAACAATCTCCCTCCCACAACCAAAGCCATTCTTGGCACCCTGAAATAGATGGGGATCCCTCACCCGGAGAAAGGAGGCTGGGTGTCTCCCAGGCAGGCCAGCTCCAGGCAGGACCTGGAACACGCAGCCCTAGTTCTCTCCTGGCATCTCTTTCTCGTGCCGGCAGAAGCGCCTAGGGTGTGCTAAATGACAGGGCTGAAGTGGAAATCAGAACACGTTCTTGTAGAAATAGCATAAGGCAGCACTCATGCTGGACAGAGGTATGTATACTAGGTGGTGGACTTTCCATCATTAGTAGGAAAAGCAAAGGGGGCTGTCTGTATAAGCATAGAAAAAATAAGCTCAATATATAGGTTACCTGATGAAAGGGTTAATATGAGAAGGCAGAGGAGAGTGGGTAGGGGCACAAAAGAAAAGCAAATTAGGGCCAGGCCCAGTGGCTCACACCTGTGATCCCAGCACTTTGGGAGGCCAAGGCAGGCAGATCACGAGGTCAGGAGTTCGAGACCAGCCTGGCCAATATGGTGAAACCCTGTCTTTAGTAAAAATACAAAAATTAGCCAGGAGTGGTGGTGCACACCTATACAGCTACTCGGGAGGCTGAGGCAGAAGAATCGCTTGAACCCAGGAGTTGGAAGTTGCAATGAGCCAAGGTCGTGCCACTGCACTCTAGCCTGGGCAACAGAGGGAGACTCCATCTCAAAAAAAAAAAAGAAAAGAAAAGAAAAGAAAATTAGTGCAGTTGCGGTGGCTCACATGTGTAATTCCACCACTTTGGGAGGCTGAGGTGGGTGGATCACTTGAAGTCAGGAGTTTAAGACCAGCCTGGCCAACATGGTGAAACCCTATCTCTACTAAAAATACAAACATTAGCCGGGCATGGTGGTGTGCACCTGTAGTCCCAGCTACCTGAGAGGCTGAGGTGGGAGAATCGCTTGAACCCGGGAGGCAGAGGTTACAGTGAGCTGAGATAGTGCCACTGCACTCCAGCCTGGGTGACAGAGCAAGATTCTGTCCCAAAAAAAAAAAAAAGAAAAGAAAAAGAAAAAAGCAAATTAAATTGCACTGAAAAATGTATGTGTGACAAGATCATATTTATCCACTATAGCATAATATATAAAACTGTGTGTTCTGATGTCAAACTACTGGTTTCATCTCAGATTTGCTACTTATTAGCTCTATTGTGCTAGGGAAGAGGCACTTACCCTGTCTGTGTTTTGATTTCTTCAAATGTAAAATGGGGATTATAATGGTACATGTGTCAGAAAGTTGTTGAGTGGATCAAATGGCATAAGACATTTAAGTTCTTAGAACCACATGATTATAAAGGCACATAGTAAATGTTCACAGAGTATCAGTTAGTATTCATAGCTCTTAGCAGTGGTCAGTATCATTGAGTTTGTGTGCACTGATGCCTTCATTATAAGACACATAATGCTCAGGGCACTGAACGGCCCCACATCGGGGTCTCTCACCCTGAGTGGTGCTGGGTGCATCCTGGGAAATTCTAACAGCCCAGATTCCCTTTTATACGTACCAGGCAGGTCCTTCTGTTAACACAGTTTTCCTTCAAGCAGATCACAATGTAACTGACTACATTTTTGTTTCCTTTAAAAGACAGCTTTATTTAGGTATAATTTACATAAGATAAAACTCACTCTTTTTAGCATACAATTCAATGATTTTTAGTAAATTCACAGAGTTGTTCAACCAACACCACGATCTAACTTGAGAACTTTTCTGTCATCCCCAAAAGAAACATGGTGCCCATTGGCACTCACTTCCCATTACCCCTCCAGCCCCAGGCAGGCTGTAAGGGTTTGCTGCTGAGCCCCAGTCCAGCCACCTTATTTGGACTCGCCTAAACTATAATTCCTCAGTGAAACATTACAAGCAATCTCCCATGATGTGTAATTTCTAGACAGCTGCCTTCATCCATTTCTTTTTTTTTCTTTCTGCTGATTTGAAAATGTGTCTTTTTTAATTGCAAAAGTAATAAATCTTTATTGTACAATATATAAAAGTACAGAGCTGTAAGAAAGAAGAGACAAATTTCTCATAATCTTACCACTAGATGGAACTGTTAACATTTTTAAGTGAATCTCATATATATATATACACACACACTCATATATATGAGTATATATCTATATATATACACACACACACACATATATATATATATATATATATATTTGAGACAGAGTCTCACTCTGTCACCAGGCTGGAGTGCAGTGGTGCAATCTCAGCTTACTGCAACCTCCTCCTCCCGGGTTCAAGCAATTCCTTTGTCTCAGCCTCCCAAGTAGCTGGGACTACCAGCATGCACTGCCACGCCTGGCAAATTTTTTTTTTTTTTTTTTTTTTTTTTTTTTTTTGAGACAGAGTCTCACTCTGTCACCCAGGCTGGAGTGCAGTGGCACAGTCTCGCCTCACTGCAAGCTCTGCCTCCTGGGTTCATGCCATTCTCCTGCCTCAGCCTCCCCAGCAGCTGGAACTACAGGCACCTGCCACCACACCCGGCTAATTTTTTATATTTTTAGTAGAGACAGGGTTTCACCGTGTTAGCCAGGATGGTCTCGATCTCCTGAACTCGTGATCCGCCCGCGTTGGCCTCCTAAAGTGCTGGGATGATAGGTGTAAACCACCACTCTCGGCCGCCTTGCTAATTTTTTGTGTTTTAGTAGAGATGGGGTTTCACCATGTTGGCCAGGATGGTCTCAATCTCCTGACCTCGAGATCAGCCCTCTCTGGCTTCCAAAAGTGATGGGATTACAGGCATGAGCCACCACATCCACCCCATATATGATTTTTTTTTACAAAAATAGAATTATATTATAGATAGTTTCTTATATCTTTTTGTTTAGTATAAATATTATTTTAAAATTTTCCTGTCATTAAATATTTCTGTACAGTTTTGTAATTTCCCCAAATTTGTGCAATTATGAGCCCCTCATTGGACATTATTTCTTATTTTTTTCTATTCTATATAATACCTTTTTTACATCTCTGGAGATCTATTTCAGCACACATCTCTGCCATTGGTTATACTAACATCTCTCATTCAACTTGGAATTACTTCTTTACTTACTGTGCTAATTCATGAAAGAAAAATTTAAAGATACAAGGGAAGTAAAAGTTCCACTGTAACCCATACTCTTAGGGACTACTGTTTGAGCAGTCCCACTCTTGGGGTATGTCCTTTCATAATTTAAAATGAATATATAAGCCTTCACTATAGGTATATTTTAAACAAAAACAAGATCATGTTCCAGGTATTTTGAAAATTTCCAGCTTTCTGTTACTGGTATCTAGCTTAACTCCACTGTCGTATAAGAACAGACATTGTATGATTTTCTATTCCTTTAAATTAATTCAATTCATGTGTGTTTTATGGCCCAGGGTCTTGTTTATCGTGGTGAATGTCCCATGTGGACTTGATCTTGAGAAGAATGTGTAATCTGCCATTGCTGGATGAAGTAGTAGTCTATAGATGTCAATTACATCCAGTTGGTTGAGGGGGCCGTTGAGTTCCACTTTGTCCTTACTGATACTCTGCCTGCTGGATCTGTCCATTTTTGATAGAGGGGTATTAAAGTCTCCAACTATAATAATGGATCCATCTATTTCTTCTTATACTTCAATCAGTTTTTGCCTCACATGGTTTCTTTTGGGTTTTTTGTTTTGTTTTGTTTTGTGGTTTCTGGTTTTTTGAGACGGAATCTCTCTCTGTCACCCAGGTTGGAGTGCAGTGGTGTGATCTCCACTCACTGCAACCTCTGCCTCCAGGGTTCAACCTATTCTCCTGCCTCAGCCTCCCGAGTAGGTGGGACTAACTACAGGTGCCCGACACCACACCTGGCTAATTTTTTAAATATGTTTTTAGTAGAGACAGGGTTTTGCCATACTGGCCAGGCTGGTCTCGAACTCCTCACCTGAGGTGATCTACCTACCTTGGCCTTCCAAAGTGCTGGGATTATAGGCATGAGCCACCATGCCTGGCTTGCCTCACATGTTTTGACACTTTGTTGTTAGGTGCATACATGTTACAAATTGTTATGTATTGACCCCTTTATCATTACCTAAAGCCCCTCCTCATCCCTGATAAATGTTCTTGCTTTGAAGTCTGCTCTGTCTGAAATCAATATAACTACTCCTGTATTCTTTTGATTAATAAGGATAATATCTCTTTCTCTATCTCTTTACTTTTGATCTGTAAGAGTTCTTATACTTAAAGTGTGTTTCTGGCCAGGTACAGTGGCACACACATGTACTCCCACCTACTTGGGAGGCTGAGGCAGGAGGATTGCTTAAGCCTACGAGTTTGAAACCGGCCTGGGCAACATGGACCCCATCTCATTTAAAAAAGTAAATAACAAAGTATGTTTCTTGTAGACAACATATAATTAATTGGGTCTTCTTTTTGGTCCACTCTGACACTTTCTATTTCTAATTAGTGTATTTAGACCACTGACATTAAAAGTGATTGTGATGGGTTTGTATTAATATTTACCAAATGTTTTACTGTTTTTTATTTTTTGCCCTTGTTCCTTGTTTCTATTTTTGTCTTTCACACTTTCTGCCTTTTGTAGTTTTAACTGACCATTTTATATGATTTAATTTTTCTCCTTTCTTAGCATATCAATTATATTTCTTTTTTACTTTTTAGTGGTTGCCCTAGAGTTTGCAATATATGTTTACAACTAACCCAAGTCCACTTTTAAATTACACTGTACACCTTGCAGGCAGTGTGAGTACCTTATAACAACAAAATACTCCTAATTATTTCCTCTTGTTCTTTGTATCATTGTTGTCATTTGTTTCATTTTATAATAAGCTGTAATTGTTTGAATACATTCTTGCTATTATATTTTGTTTTGTTTTTTATTTAGAGACAGGTTCTCCCAATATTGCCCAGGCTGGCCTCAAACTCCTAGGTTTAAGCAATCCTCCTGCCTCCGCCTCCAAAAGTGCTGGAATTACAGGCATGAGCCACCTAGTGCAGCCTGCTATTATTATTTTGAACAAACTGTTATCTGTTTCACCAATTAAGAATAAGAAAAATAAACACTTTTATTTTAATCTTCATTTACTCCTTCTCTAATATGTTTCACTTCCTTATGTAGATCTGAGTTTCTTACCTACATAATTTTCCTTCTCTCTGAAGAACTTCTTTAACATTTCTTGCAAGGCAGGTCTACTGGCAACACATTCCCTCAATGTTTGCTTGCCTGAGAAAGTACCTCTCTTTTACTTTTTTTTTTTTTTCAGTTGGAGTCTCGCCCTGTCACCTAGGCTGGAGTGCAATGGCACAATCTCAGCTCACTGCAACCTCTGCCTCCCGGGTTCAAGTGATTCTCCTGCCTTAGCTGCCTGAGTAGCTGGGATTACAGGTGCATGCCACTATGCTGGCTAACTTTTTGTATTTTCAGTAGAGACAGAGTTTCACCATGTTGACCAGGCTGGTCTAGAACTCCTGACCTCATGATCTACCTGCCTCAGCTTCCCAAAGAGCTGGGATTACAGGCGTGAGACACCATGCCTGGTCCTCTCTCTCTTTTACTCTTGAAGGATAATTTCACAGAATACAGAATTCTAGGTTGGTGTTTTTTTTTTTTTCTCTCAGCACTTGAACCATTTCATTCCATTCTCTGCTTCTTTGCATGCTTTTTGAGGAGAACTCGGAAGAGTTAATTTTATTTTGCTATTTATAGCAAATAATTATTTCTAATCTTCCTGTGGCTTCTTTCAAGATTTCTTTATCTTTGGTTTTCTGGAGTATGAATATGATATACCTATGTGAAGTTTTTTGTTTTGGGGGTTTTATGCATTTAACTTATTTGATGTTCTCTGAGCTTCTTGGATCTATGGTTTGGTGTACAACATTAATTTGGGGAAATTTTAAGTCATTATTGCTTCAAATGTTGCTTCTGTTTCTTTCTTCTCCTGGTATTCTCATTATGCATATGTTATACCTTTTGTAATCGTCCCACAATTCTTGGATATTCTGTTACCATTTTTTTCCAGTGTTTCTCTCTCTCTCTCTCTCTCTTTTTTTTTTTTTTTGTTTGAGATGGAGTCTTGCTCTGTCACCCAGGCTAGAGTGCAGTGGTGCAATCTTGGCTCAGTGCAACCTCCACCTCCTGGGTTCAAGCGATTCTCCTGCCTCAGCCTCCCGAGTAGCACGTGCCACCACGCCCGGCTAATTTTGTATTTTAGTAGAGAGGGGTTTCACCATGTTGGTCAGGCTGGTCTCCAACTCCTGACCTCGTGATTCACCTGCCTCGGTCTCCCAAAGTGCTGGGATTACAGGCGTGAGCCACCACACCTAGCCTTTTTTTGGTTGATTTTTCAGGTTTGGAACATTCTGTTGAGATATCCTTAAGCTCAGACATTCTGTCCTCAGCCACAGCCAGTCTACTAATGAGCCCATCAATGGCATTCTGCATTTCTGTGACAGTGTTTCTGGCCTTTAGCATTTCTTTTTGATTCTTTCTTAGAATTCTCATCTCCTACTTATATTACCTGTCTGTTCTTGCATGCTGTCTACGTTTCCCATGAGAGCCCTTAGCACATTATTCATGGTTGTTTTACATTCACAGTCTGGTAATTCCAGCATCCCTGCCATATCTGAATCTAGTTCTGATGCTTGCTCTGTCTCTTCAAACTCTATTTTTTGCCTTATAATTTTTTGTTGAAAGTTGAACATGATTCCTGTACTGGCTCTTCTGGAGGTTTCTGCCCTGTTCTCAGGGAGCTTCCTACTGCAGTAAGCTGCAGTTCTCTGTATTTACCTGTCTGTTTCCGTTTCTCCAATTTTAGGTCAGCAGTTTGCCCTGTGACCTTACTTCTCTGCCAGATCTAAGAAGAGTTGCTGGTAATTCCAAGCTCCTTGCATGCCAGAGGAGAAGCCACACTAGAAGTCCCATTGCCCATATATCAATTGGGTTGTCTTTTAATTGTTGATTTCTAAGTGTTCTTTGTACATCTGGATACAAGTTCCATGTCAGATGTATGATTTGTAAATATTTTCTCTCATTCTGTGATTGGTGTTTTCACTATTTTCGCTAAAGCACAAACGTTTTTAATTGTGATGAAGTCCAACTTTTCTCTTCTTCTGTAGCTTATGCTTTCATGTTATATCCAAGAAACTATTGTCTAACCCAGGGTCACAAACATTTACCCTTATGTTTTATTCTAGGAGTTTTATAGTTTCAGCTCTCATACTTAGTTCTATAATCCATTTTAGGTTCATTTTGTATAAGGATTGAAGTAGGGGTCTAACGTCATTCTTCTATGTGTGGATATTTAATTGTCCCAGCACCATTTATTGAAAAGACTATTTTCCTCCATTGAATTGTTTTGGCAACTTTGTCAGAAAATTGATTCACCTCTAAATAATTTTTAGCCTTTATTTCATTTCCTGTTTTTACGTTTTCCTTTTATATGACACAATAGCTATTCAACAGTGTGGTTCTTTCCATTTCAACTTCAGTTCTACTATGTTTTTATTTAGATTGTCATAAAAGAGAAGGGAGGACATTCTGTTTGACTAAATGAGGAATCAGAGTAAGCATAGCCTCAAAGAAAGAATGCACAGAAGCACAGAAGATGGTTTCAGAAAAAAATGAGGCCAGCTGGCTAAAGTATAGAGAACATTTATGGCATTGTGGTAGCATTGAAATACGATTATTATTATTTTTTTTGAGACAGAGTCTCACTCTGTCACCAGGCTGGAGTACAGTGGCTTGATCTCAGCTCACCGCAACTTCCGCCTCCCGGGTTCAAGCGATTCTCCTGCCTCAGCCTCCCGAGTAGCTGGGACTACAGGGATGCACCACCTCGCCCGGCTAATTTTTATATTTTTAGCAGAGACGGGGTTTCACCATGTTGGCCAGGATGGTCTCACTCTCTTGACCTTGTGATCCACCCACCTCAGCCCCCCAAAGTGCTAGGATTACAGGCGTGAGCCACTGCACCCGGTCTAAATATGATATTTTTAAATGATAGAAAAGTGTCAGAAGCAGATTGTGGTTAGTCTTTGAAAGTTTAGTCAAGAAATTTATAAACTGGATGGGCACAATGGCTCCTACCTGTAATCCTAGCACTTTAGAAGGCCAGGGCAGGTAGATCACCTGGGATCAGGAGTTTGAGACCAGCCCGGACAACATGGCAAAATCCCATCTCTACTAAAAATACAAAAATTATCCAGACAGAGTGGCACATCCCTGTAATCCCAGCTACTCAGGAGGCTGAGGCAGGAAAATTGCTTGAACCTGGGAGACGGAGGTTACAAGTAAGCCAAGACTACGCCACCGCACTTCAGCCTGGGTGACAGAACCAGACTCCGTCTCTAAAAAGAAAAAAGAAAAGTGAGGGCTGTAAAAACTACACTAGAATTGATAATTTAGAAGCTGCTTTTTTTTTTTTTTTTTTTTTTTTTTTTTTTT
>NW_016820792.1:1418235-1443372 GCF_001698545.2 Rhinopithecus bieti | reverse complement strand
CCAGGATGGTCTCGATCTCCTGACCTCGTGATCCGCTCGTCTCGGCCTCCCAAAGTGCTGGGATTACAGGCTTGAGCCACCGCGCCCGGCCGAAGCTGCTATTGTTTTTAAGAATTCAATTTTAGTTCATCAGCCAGGTGGAAGCTAAATGTCATTATACTGAAGATTATATGATGAAAATATAAATGTAGGCAAGTTCAGAGTTAAAGAAGAGACAAGGGTCCAGGGTTAGTGGTAGGTTCACAGTCAAGAGAAGTTGTATTATTACCCCAAGTGGAAAAAATTTTACATATTTGCAAAGAAAGGAAGGAGCCATTGGGGAACATGGACTGAAGACAAGAGAATGACAGGAAGCAAGAAGGAAGAAAAGAGGAGTTGTTGTTGGAAGGGAAGGGAGGATAACTGAGCGGAAATACTCCACAAGAGATACGAGGAGAGGCTGGGCGCGATGGTGCACTCTTGTAATCCCAGCACTTTAGGAGGCCAAGGTGGGCGGATCACTTGAGTTCGGGAGTTTGAGACCAGCCTGGGCAACATGGCAAAACCCTGTCTCTACTAAAAATAAAAAAATTAGCAGGGTGTGGTGGCGCTTGCCTGTAGTCCCAGCTACTTGGGAGACTGAGGCAGGAGAATGGCGTGAACCCGGGAACCGGAGGTTGCAGTGAGCCGAGACTGTGCCACTGCACTCCAGCCTGGGTGACAGAATGAGACTCCATCTCAAAAAAAAAAAAAAAAAATTATGAGAAGGATAAAATATATCACCCTGGGTAGGAGAGAGAGAAAATTAACACTAGGTGAGCAAAGAGAACTTTTTTCCTTCTGAGTTGGAGGGAAGGGTGAAAAGTTGGGAGTGAGTGCAAATGGAGAAGGGGATCGCACCCCCAGGAGTTTCTTTGAGATGCCCTTGCTCTTCACAGTACAAGGAAAATTTACTGTACGAATTTGCGGGAATAACGATGAAGAGAAGTGCCACAGAGCCCCTGCAAGACCTCCACTTTACTCGCACGAATCTGTGAATAAGCCACTGGCCATATTTCCATGACTTCACCAGGAACACTCCCCATGAGAGATTGGGTCAAAGGGCTGATCTAGATTTAGGCATTGACCTGGATCAAGCAAAGACTAAGGTGAAAAGTTTGCTGGTCAAGTCAACCTTTAAGTGTATAAAGCATTTTTGGCTGGTGATCTGTTTCAGCATTCAGAATCCTGACACTTCAGTGACAGGGAGATGCACCCAACGGTAGTTTAGCAAAGAGGATTAGCAAGAATCTAAACTTCTTTGTGCTCCATTCCTTGTCATCATCGATACTATTGTAATAAAATGAGGACATATTTCTTAGCTATTGCTTTGACTCTATGTATAGAGAGTTGCGAGACTGGCTATTGAAGTTGGACATTGTCTACCTGAATTGGCACTGCTGATTAAAATTGGGAGGTGGCAGGAAGAGAGAGAGAAGAGGGGAGAGAGGCGAGAGGTTACATCTTTCCCTCCTCTGAGGGAAGGGAGGAGAAATATGTATTAACCCTTGGTGATGGGAGAAGGCAGCCATCCTGTGGTGGACAACTCTGAAGCTGTCTGAAAGACAATAGTAATGGTTGACTGGAAGACATTGACAGGTTTTAGGTAAAGCACGTTAGAGAAATATTTTCCTTTGCAGAAACCATTTCCTTCCTTTGCAGAAGGAAGCACAATCAAGTCTTATTTTAACTGCCTAGAGATAAACAGGTCTGTGGCAGGCATGCTGCACTGTATTGTTTTTCTTGTCCTGTATGTCAACATAGTGATCTTAATAGTGACAAATAGTGACAAAAATGTATTTGAGATTGTGTATATATGTATATATGCATATACACACATGTGTATATATATCTCCATGTGTGTAAATGTGTGTGTGGATGTGGATGTGGATCCATTCTGGGTTTTTCTACTTTGCTTAGGAAGGAGGAAAAACATAATCGTTTTCACTTCATCCCAAATACCAAATGAGTGTTTTTGGTTCATCTCAGGCACTCATCCCAGTGACCACAGCTGCCAGTCATGATACAGTGATACCCTGTACCTAGAAATATATTTTCCCTCCATATAGTCCCTTATCTACCAGTAAGGGTTTCACTGGAATAAATTAAGCCAAGAATGTGAAGTTTTATGGGGTTTATCTGTATTTATTGCTATATAACAATTCACCCAAAGCTTAGTGGTTTGAAACAACAATAATTTACTCTTTGTCAAAATTTTAGAGTTGCCTTGCTCGGCTGGGAGGTGGTTCTTCTCCATCTGGGATCGGCTGAGGTTGCTTATGCTGCTGTAGTCATCTGGAGGCTCGTCTGGAACTGGGAGAACCAAAATGGCTTCATCTACATGCCTAGTGGTCAATGCTGGCTGCTGAGTCTGCATGGTCTCTCCAGATAGGCAGCCAGATCTCTCTTTACATGGTGGCTCAGGCTCCCAAGAATGTGTAGGAAAGCCGCAAAGCCTCTTAAGGCCTGGGTTCTGGCACTCACACTATGTCACTGACACAGTGCCACAAGCTACTGGTCAAAGTCAAGCATAGGCCAGCCCAGTCAAATGTGGGAGAGCACTTAACTGCCACTTACCAATGAGACCAATTGTGGAGATTCCATGGCCATTTTTAACCTCTTACAGAAGAATTAAACACAATTCCATCTGCAAAATGCCTTATAGTATATCTGGAACAAAGCAAATTATTTTCAAAATGTTTATTGTTTTTGTTATTATCATTACATATGAGCCTTTTCCTCCTGAATAAAAAACACTTTTGAGTATAAGGAGGTGGGTGAGTTTTCTTTAGATGAACTGAAAGTTGATCAGAATATGTAAGACAAGAAAATAAAACTATCCAGCTGGGCATGGTGGCCCACACCTGTAATCCCAGCACTTTGGGAGGCCGAGGCGGGTGGATCACCTGAGGTCAGGAGTTCAAGACCAGCCTGACCAACATGGTGAAACCCTGTCTCTACTAAAATTACAAAATCAGCCAGGCGTGGTGGCACATGCCTGTAATCCCAACTACTTGGGAGGCTAAGGCAGGAGAATTGCTTGAACCCAGAAGGCAGAGGTTGCAGTGAGCCAAGATCGTGCCATTGCACTCCAGCATGGGCAACAAGAGTGAAACTCCATCTCAAAAAAATAAATACATAAAATAAAAAATAAAACCATCCATATAGGATTTGTTACACTAGTATTAAAACTAAATACACACGTTGTAGAAGAATTTGGGTATTTCAGCGAAATGTTCTGTTGAAATGTGACAAATCTGGCAGATGTAAACTAGGAAAAAGCAAATGAAAAATTTAAATTGTATTGATATGCTTTGAATTTGTGTCTCCAGCCAAATCTCACATCAAATTGTTATCCCCAGTGTTGGAGGTGGGGCCTGGTGGGAGGTGACTGGATCATGGGGGAGAATTTCCCCTTTGCTGTTCTCATGATTATGAGTTCTCATGAGACCTGGTTGTTTAAAAGTGTGTAGCACTTCCCTCTTCGCTCTTTCTTTCTCCTGTCCTGGCCATGTAAGACATGCCCTGCTGCTTCTTTGCCTTCCCCCAATAATTGTAAGTTTCCTGAGGCCTCCCCAACCATGCTTCCTGGACAGCCTGCAGAACCATGAGTCACTTAAGCCTAATTTCTTATAAATTACCCAGTTTCAGTTAGTTCTTTAGAGCAATTCAAGAATGGACTAATACACATATAAAATTTTCAAAACGTCCCACTCACAAATTTCTTAAGATTTAAGAAGTCTCACCTCCCCCTTTGTAGTCTATCTGATTTTAATCTTTGATTTTGTCTTTTCTTATATTGCTTTTTCAGGAATTAGAGAATAAAATCCCAGCACGATGTTCCTCATTGGAGACACCAGTTCAGCTGAGGACGACAGAGGAGCCGCCCTTCCTCAATGTTCAGTATGTGCTTAACATTGTACGATGGGGAGTACACGGGGAGCTTTACATTCAAGTATCATAAATATTCAAACTATTGAATGCACAGTGACACACTTGGGAGCCATGGGAAACACCAAAGTGTCACTTTAATGACTTAACATTCTTAGTCACAGAGAAATGTAGTTCTTCCTAGGGCAGGTGGGCAGAAGTGCTGAGCTGCTTTCATGATGGTTTGGTTACATAATTCGTTCTAAAGAGCCCTTCACCAATGTTAGCTCACTTTCTTTTTTTTTTCTTTAGGAAAAGATGTGTTAACCAAAGAACAATCCAGCCTGATTTCCAGGCTGAAGATTTCATGATATCAGTCCAAACATCACACTATTGAACTCCCAAAAAAAAAACACTGGAAACAAAGACTATCAGTGCTAACACATTTACATATAAAATCTCCATGTATGTACCAATTTCTAAAACAGTTATAAGACAGATGCACAATTTGGGGTAAACTAACAAAACAGACTATTATAAAATACTAAAGGCAATCCTCCTGGTCGCCTCTTACTTGAAGTTGGCATAACTGAGAATGCATCAGTATATTCCTGCACCACTTTGTAGCCGAGCTCATACTGGTTCCAGGGTCTGGACCATATGTGTAGCCTCAGTAGTCGCAGACTCTTGACCTTCTAGAAGACCTCCAACATCCCTTCTGCTTTCCCATGTGTTAGCTCACTTTCTATTTGTTGCCCTTGCAATAAAAGTGACTAGGATTGAAAGAAAACTCTGCATTGGGCTAAACGACCTAAATTTTGGCCCCAACCTGAGACTATGGCCTCTTTGGCCTTCCAATGTAAGGGAAACCTCTTAGAAATGATAGGATTTGTAGGAAATACAGGATTTTAGATGGAAACAGGTCCTCTCAGGGATCCTTTACTGTTTTTTTCTGCCAACAACTATTCCCAGATACTCCATGAACATAACCATTTGCTCTGGTCAAATATCCCAGTGATCAATGACTACTACAGCCTTCTTAGGACTGGATTCCTGAACATTCTGGGGGTTCTTTGGAAACCAAGATGAAGCTTTGATATCTAAGTCATCTGGCTCCCTTTCTTCCTTCAAAGAAGTATAGCATTGTTCAAAACAAGCAAAGGCCAGTCTCCCACAGCTGTTTCTCTCCATGGTCACTCATAGAATTTCAGAGTTGGAAAGATCTTCAAGACTTTTGAGTTCAGTTCTAACTGCCTAATTTTATAACAAGCATTTATAAGATGTGTCTAAATAATACATCTTTAGGGGAGTGAATCGGAGATTTGACCTCTCTGTTCTCTATTCCACATTGCCACAATTGACTCAAGTTTAGTTAGGCAAAGATATCTTCCAAAGATAAAAATGCTTTTGTCTTTATGGTTCTTTGTTGTCCTATGGTTATTTGTTATTTTTTCTAGGGTTTGTGGGTCTGCCAGAATATTACATTTTTGTCAGTCTCGTGACTTACCACTTTTTTTTCTGTCCACAGCTGCCAGAATTATATGCATGTATTGAGAATTTTAATAAGGAGAGCAAGAAATCAAATCTTCTAAAAATGCATGGTATTTCACTTAATGAAGCACAGGAAGTACTTGCTAAAAACCTGAATGTCATGTCATTCACTAGGGGCACTGATGTGAGAAGAGATCTCCAACCTGTTATCAGGTACACAGTGGTTAAAAAAGAGAAGAAGCAAGCATCCATGACTGAGATCCTCCACTGCAGCTTACTGGCGGGCTCACTCTCTCCCGTGGAGAGGCTCTCCAGGTCCCGGCAGAGGCTGTCACAGTGTGGGATCTCCCCTCCCAAGCGCACTTTTCCTTATGAAATTCTCACTGACCACTCGAATGCCTTGGCCCAAGTTACCGTACAGAAGAACGTTCCAAGCGCCAAAATCTTATGCAGCCTAGGCATTTCCAGTGCCACCCCGGAAAAGTTCGTTTTTGAAGATAAACTTCATAGATACTTCTTACTTGACCCAGGTAATTTAAACAGATGAGGTCATGTGGGAGAAAAGGAATGGAAATCTCATTGCAAATTTACTAGAGCAGAAATAGTCCAATACTGACCTACAGCAGTTTTGCCATTCTGAGGTTCATGGCTGCTATCAATATGTTTACTTCATAGTGTCAATAAAATGCAGAACAAGCCTGGAAAACATAGAAAGACCTCATCTCCAAAAAATAAATAAATAAATAAAAATTAGCTGAGCTTGGTGGCATGTGCCTGTAATCTCAGCTACCCGAGAGGTTTAGGCAGGAGGGTCACTTGAGCACGTGAGTTTGAGGTGGCAGTGAACTACGATCACGCCATTGCACTCCAGCCTGGGCAACAAGGACAAAACTCCATCTAAAAAAAAAAAAAAACTGTGAAACTTATGATGCTGAATTTTAACGAGAAGGGAGTGTCTTACACTTTAAGTCTCCATCTCATATAATTTGAGAGAGGTAATATTTTATCATTTTGGTAGTTTCTTGATTCAAGATAAGACTATTTTCACAGCAAATATTTTGACACCCCATTTTTATATTAAAAGTAGTGGGACAGGGCAATATGGCAAAACCCCCACTCTACAAAAAAATTTTAAAAATTAGCCAGGCGTGGTAGCATGCACTGGTAGTCCCAGCTATTTGGGAGGCTGAGGTGGGAGGATAGCTTGAACCCAGGGGACAGAGGTTGCAGTGAATCAAGATTGTGCCACTGCACTCCAGCCCGGGGAACAGAGCAAAACTCTGTCTCAAAGATGAAAAAAAAAAAAAAAAAGTAATGTGAGAGGCAGAAGGAGCAGATTTAAAGGAATAGATTGATTACTGTGAGTATATTTGGTCCAAAGAGTTGGAAGAGTTTTTGCTGTAACTCCCTACATTGACATCTTAACAGAGCCAAATGCAGGTTTCAAAATCCTTTCATAGAGTCCTACTTTGTGGGCTTTGGAGCCTAGGTAGCGGTGCAATTAAAGCAATCGTAGGACTGGCCTAGATAATTCACAAAGGACACAAGTAAAGTCTGGGACCAGAGAGGAAAAATCATGAAAAGTTTTGAGATTCAATAAGACGAACTAGTCAAAAACCTATTGAAGAAGGGTTTTGGATGTTTGATAGGGTCTTGAACATTTATGACTTTGCCATCCATAGGGGCCAAGTTTTTCTTTCTTCCTAATGTATGAATTACCTGCTGCTTACCTAACTTCTGGAGGTCTCTGATGTGGTCTCACAAACTCTGTGTTGGAGTCTCTTCTCTGCCTCCATATCTTCATTTCCTGAGATCCCAGAGGTAAATTTCTGGTACATGTCATGTCTGTTCAAGAAATATGCTGGCTGGGCGTGGTGGCTCATGCCTGTAATCCCAGCACTTTGGGAGGCCAGGGTGGGTGGATCACCGGAGGTCAGGAGTTCAAGACCAGCCTGGACAACATGGTGAAACCTTGTCTGAACAACATCGTAAAACCCCATCTCTACTAAAAATACAAAAAATTAGCTGGGCGTGGTGGCGGGCACCTGTAATCCCAGCTACTTGGGAGGTTGAGGCAGGAGAATCGCTTGAATCCAGGAGGCAGAGGTTGCAGTGAGCCAAGATCGTGTCACTGCATTCCAACCTGGGTGACAGAGTGAGACTTGTCTCAAAAAAAAAAAAAAAGAAATATGCATGGAGTCAGGCAGGCATCTATGTGAAGGGTATCCAGTCATTCCTCAGGGGTAACTGGTATTGCAACAATTGATCTTCTACTCCTACTCAGTCCAGAAGAACTTTAGGATCTTGGTATTCCTTAGTATACTAAAGGACATATTCCTACAACCACCAAGCACCAGGCGAGGAAAAGAGAGTGAGTGTTGCCGTTTTGTTCTGTCATATGAGCTCCTCTTGTTCAGGCTAAATCTTGTAGAATCATGTAGGTGAGGAACCAAAAATAACAGAAAACCAAATAGTGGTTATTTTTCTTACATAATTAGAAGTCTAGGGGTATGCAGACAAGGGCCGGAGCAAAGCTTTTTTTTTTTTTTTGAGATGGAGTCTCGCTTTGTTGCCCAGGCTGGAGTGCAGTGGCTTGATCTCAGCTCACTGCAAGCTCCACCTCCCAGGTTCAAGCAATTCTCCTGCCTCAGCCTCTTCCATGTAGCTGGGACTACAGGTGCCCACTCCCATGCCTGGCTTTTTTTTTTTTTGTATTTTAGTGGAGACGGGGTTTTTCCGTGTTAGCCAGTATGGTCTCAATCTCCTGACGTCATGATCCACCCGCCTGGGCCTCCCAGTGCTTTTTATCTCTCCATTTATTTAATAAACACATTGTAATTATACATATATACAGAGTACAATATATGTTTCAATAGATACATATGTTGTATAGTGTATTTATCCTGACCTCATGCACTTACTATTTCTTTGTGGTGACGACTTTTAAAAGACTTCCTTCCAGCTATTTTGTAAGATACCATATCTTATTGTTAAACCATCCTCACCTTATTGTCCAATAGAACACCAGAATTTATTCTTCTTATCTAACTGTAACTTTGTTTTCAATTACTTATTTTAATTTTATTATTATTATTTTTTGAGACACTGTCTCCCAGGTTGGAGTGCAGTGGCACACCTCAGCTTACTGCAACCTCGACCTTCTGGGCTCAAGCGATCCTCCTATCTCAGCCTCTCAAGTAGCTGGGACCTCAGGTGCATGCCACTACACCCAGCTAATTTTTGTATTTTTTATAGAGATGGGGTTTCATCATGTTGCCCAGGCTGATCTTGAACTTCTGAGCTCAAGCGATCTGCCTGCCTTGGCCTCCGAAAGTACTGGGATTACAGGCATGAGCCACCGCTCCTGGCCCATTTTACTTTTTTTGGAGATGATATATTGCTATGTTGCCCAGGTTGGTTGGCCTCAAACTCCTGGTCTCAAGGACTCTTCCTCCTTCAGCCTCTCCAGTAGCTAGGACTACAGGTGCATGCCACTATGCAGGGCTTCTTTGTGTGTGTGTGTGTGTGTGTGTGTGTGACCGAGTCTTTCTCGGTTGCCCAGGCTGGAGTGCAGTGGTGTGATCTCGGCTCACTGCAAGCTCCACCTCTTGGGTTCACACCATTCTCCTGCCTCAGCCTCCCAAGTAGCTGGGACTATAGGTGCCTGCCACCACACCCAGCTAATTTTTTGTTTGTTTGTTTGTTTGTTTTATATTTTTAGTAGAGATGGGGTTTCACCGTGTTAGCCAGGATGGTCTCGATCTCCCAACCTCGTGATCCACCCGCCTCAGCCTCCCAAAGTGCTGGGATTACAGGCGTGAGTCAACCCACCTGGCCACAGGGCTTCTAATTATAACTCTGAACCCATTGACTTCTCTCTCCCCATCCTCCCCTCCCACTCCCTACTCTGTCTCTGGTGACCATGATTCCACTGTATGTGGAGTGATGCTTTCAAATGTCTCCAAGGACCCGGGCTCTGCCATCGTTTTGCGTGTAGCCTTTGTTTTCACATCCAAAAGACATCTCCTTCACCCTCAGATGCTGTGGCTACATTCCAGGCAGGAAAAGGTGGGAGAGGTTGAAGAGCCACATTGATACTTTTGTCCTCTTTTAATAGGGAAGCAACGATTTTCCAGAACACCTCTCCTTAGGTGACTTCTTTCTACATCTTCTTGGCAAGAATTGTGTCCAATTATCACCCCTTCCTGTAGGGGAGACTGGTGAATAAGAGTTCTTAGCTCCCTCCTCTATAGCAGAGGGAGGCAGAAGAGGATTGCAATGCGTATGGAGTAAGCCAGCCTACAGTGTCTGTCAGGGATCATGACATGAAGCTCTTTTTTTTTTTTTTTTTTTTTGACAGAGTCTTGTTCTATCACCCAGGCTGGAATGCAGTGGCACGATCTTGGCTCACTGCAACCTCCGCCTCCCGGGTTCAAGCGATTCTCCTGCCTCAGCCTCCCTAGTAGCTGCGATGACAGGCACCCACCACCATGCCTGGCTAATTTTTTGTATTTTTAGTAGGACAGGGTTTCACCATGTTGGCCAGGCTGGTCACTTTGGGAGGCTGAGGCAGGTGGATCACCTGAGGTCAGGAGTTCGGGACATGAGGCTCTTTAGTCACCAAAATTATCTGCTCTAGGACCTTCTCTTGTCAAAGATCCCCTTCCTTCTTTTTGCCACAACTTCTTGCTATGCCAGGTCTACAAAGATCTTGTCAAACTCCCTGAAACTTGACAACTGGCCTTATGATCGGACTGCTGAGCACCATGGCCGGTCACAGTATCTGTTCTACTTGGGGAGGTATGAGCCCAGTGAAGAGTCTCTGGCACCTGTCTTCTACTTCAGACATGTACAGTCTGTATAAAGACTTCTCACCAGGCAGGCCCAGGCCCTCCCAGTACAGGGATGGAGGACTGATTGGGGTGGGGTGGTGCCTGCTCAGTCTTTGGACTACAGGTGACCTGTTCAAATGTCACCACATGGGGAACAGCAAAGTCGCCCACCAGAAAGAGACCAGCCATCCTGCTTGTTTGCTGTGACCATAATTCTCCTTATATTTGTTTCTGTGGCCCGTTGGCGCCTGGTTTTACACTCCAGCCCCTGCCTTCAGCCTTGCTTTTGTTGTTGTTTTCAGCATTACAATGTATTTAGCCATGAAAGGGGTAGAAGGGAAGGGAAAGGGGAATGGCTGCTGGGTAGGGGAACATGGGTTGTGTCTTTGCTTGATTCCTTCTCGTTGGCTCATTGGCTCTTTGGAGGAATTGTAACTGCTAATGACACCTCAAGCTTGTGGGTCCTGAATGAGTGTGGAGAATGGCCAAATTCTAGCTCAGCCACTGCCCTTTTATACTTAGGGCTTACATTAGCATCTTGGAAGAAATGACACTAACAATCTGTGCACTTCTGACCCATCTTCCTCCCTGTTTTAGGATCCTTTTCTCCTCCCTGCTGCTGTCAGTGCTCTGCAGAGCTCTCCGTTTGCACATTCTGTTAGGATCCAAGCACGGAATGGGACACTCCCTCCACCTGCTGGGGCTCTGCAGGGTCCACTCAAGCCCAGTTAGCCAGGCCCACTCAACTGCTGTTTAGGAGCGGGCTTTACATGAAGTCGAGACCACAGGGTCTCCCTTAAATTTATGAAGCTTTAGGCCGGGTACAGTGGCTCACTCCTGTAACCCCAGTATTTTGGGAGGCTGAGGCAGGTGGATCCCCTGAGGTCAGGAGTTTGAGACTAGCCTGGCCAACATGGTGAAACCCTATCTCTACTAAAAATACAAAAAAAGTAGCCGGGCGTGGTGGCGGGCGCCTGTCATCCCAGCTACTCAGGAGGCTGAGGCAGGAGAATCGCTTGAACCCAGGAGGCGGAGGTTGCTGTGAGCCGAGATCATCCCACTGCACTCCAGCCCAGGCAACAAGAGCAAAACTCTGTCTCAAAAATAAATCAATAAATACAAATTAAAAAGAAAGCTTTAGAAATGGCTTTCTGCCAGAAAGAGGAGGCTCGAGTTCATCAAAGGCTTACGCTGTCCATGAAGCATCTCTGAGTCATGAAAGGTTGAGTAACAACACCATGTGATTCTTTGAAAATACGATTCTTTTCAGGCAAACAGTTCATGGATCTAAGGGATCTGGAATGGAGATATTTTAAGGGGCTTGCAAAGTGGAGGCGCACTACAGCAGTTTCCTTCACAGACGTAAAATACAACACTGAGAAGAGATTTGTAGAGAGCCAGGACATGCCTGATGTTATTTTTCCCCCTATAGTTCGCAAGTCTTTGGTCATTTATCCTCAAATTGATTATCAAAATGAAGGAACTTATTCTCTTAAATTGAATATGTAGTGTATGAAAAGATTTTGGACACAGATTTTTGCTTTTGAGAGCATTGAATTTATACACAAAAAGTAAAGAAGCCAAGGACCCAATGGAACATCTGAACTGAGTGTGTACAACACACAGGAAGGTGTACTGTAAAATTAAGCCATTAATACAGAGCAAAAGGTCCGATTTAATCTGCTAATGTGAGAAGTGGTTTGGACGGTGCAACCCATTTGGACCAGCGCTAAAGCAAATATAAGTCATGTGAAAAGAAAAGATGTAACTGAAGAACATCCAAGCAAGAATAGCTTTTTAAGGAATTTTAAGCACACGAGGAAGTTCATCATCATAAAAGTATTTGGTAAGTTCGACAAATAAATTAACACCTGAGCATATAGAGATCGACATGAAAACTTAAATTATTAACTGTCCAATGACAAAGAAGGAAACAGCATCCATGAAATAAGAACAGAAATATTTGAAAAAGAACAAATTGGAAATCTTGGAAGTGAAAGATACAGTCATTGAAAATTATAATAATAACCCTTGATAGATTATCCCAGTGGTACCCTGGATATATCTGAAGAGAGAGGGCTAACAAGTTGGAAGACAGCATTGAAAAGCTTATAGATCGTAGCACAGTAAGGCAGAAAAAGAAGAGTATTGGAGGGTAGAATGAGAAGTTCAGAAATGTATACAATGGAATTCGCAGAAAAGAAATAGGAGAATGGAAAGTAAGTGATATGAGAAAATAAAATGACAGAAAAGTCTCAAGAAACACAGGAGACCTTGAACTGAAAAATCGCAGGCTGATTAGCAAGGTATTGAATATAAATCTATACCCAGAAATACTGTAGCAAAACTATGGACCACTAAGCAATAAAGGAAAATGTAATCTACAAAAGAGAGATGGATTACATACAAAGCAACAACAGACAAATTGACAATAGAATGCTCATTAACAATAGAGGTCAGAAGACAATAGTGCATATGCTTACAATGCTGAAGGAAAACAGCTGTCTGTCATTCTATAAGCAGCCAAACTCTCTCTCAGGAGTAGGGGTAAAATAAATATGTTAAAAAATACATGAGCCTAAAAATGTTTACTATCCATAATCCCTTCCTTAAAAAACTACTAATAAAGTACATATTTTAGTAAGAACCTGGAGGGAATGCAAGAAATAATGGCATGCAAATTGTTAATAATATATGTATGAATGACTGTGTAGATATTAAAATATATTTCCAGATTCTATTTCCTAATATGTTATTTTTAAAAGTTGTCTCCATATAAGTGAAATTATTCTGTAGTCTCCACTTTTTGCACTGTTTTTTAAAACCAGATTTTGGTATTAAAATGTATGCTGGTGGCCGGGTGCTGTGGCTCACACCTGTAATCCCAGCACTTCGAGAGGCTGAGGCAGGTGGATCACTTGAGGTCAGGAGTTCGAGATTACCCTGACCAACATAGTGAAACCCCATCTCTACTAAAAATACAAAACTTAGCTGGGTGTGGTGGCGGGTGCCTGTAATTCCAGCTACTTGGAAAGCTGAGGCAGGAGAATCGCTTGAACCCTGGAGGTGGAGGTTGCAGTGAGCCCAGATCGTACCATCGCACTCCAGCCTTGGCAATAGAGTGAGACTCCATCTTAAAAAAAAAAAAAAGAAAAAATTATGCTGGCTTCAGCACAGTGACTGTCTTCAGCAGAAGATACTACCTAAAATGAGCATGGGGTGGGTATCTGGGGTGCACACAGTGTTCTGGTTTTTAGTCTTTTTGCACAGATGTGTTCAGTATGCAAAAGTTATTCAAGCTACACACAGCTATTTTCTCCATGCATATAATATTTCAAAAAAAATAAAAGGTTTTGGAGCCAAGCACAGTGGTTTGCTCCTGTAATCCCAGCTATTAGGGAGGCAAAGGCAAGAGGATCACTTGAGACCAGGAGTTCAAGAACAGCCTGAGCAATGTGGTGAGACCCTGCCTCTAAAAAATAATGTTACGGCTGGGCGTGGTGGCTTAGGCCTGTAATCCCAGCACTTTGGGAGGCCAACGCCGGTGGATCACAAGGTCAGGAGGTCAAGACCAGCCTGGCCAACATGGTGAAACCCTGTCTCTTCTAAAACACACACACATAAAAATTAGCCAGGCATAGTGGTGCGTGCCTGTAATCCCAGCTACTCGGGAGGCTGAGACAGGAGGATCGCTTGAACCTGGGAGGCAGAGGTTGCATGAGCAGAGATTGTGCCACTGCACTCCAGCCTGGTGAAAGAGCAAGACCCCATCTCAAAAAAAAGAAAACAAAAGTTACAAAAATTAGTTGGGGGTGGTGGTGTGCACCTGTAGTCCCAGCACTTGAGAGGCTGAGGCAGGAGAATTTCTTGAGGCCAGAAGATCAAGGCTAAAATGAGCTATGATCATGCCACTGTACTTCGATCTAGGCAACAAAGTAAGACTCTGTCTCTTAAACAAAACAGAACACAAAAAACAGTTTATTATAAGTTATGCTAGCTTTATACAATGAATTGGGGAGTTTTTAATCTTTTTTAAGATCACAGATATTTAAACAATATTAGAAATATTGAAGTCTAGCTAGAACTCAGCGATAGAACCATCCACCCCTGATAACTTTTCTTATTTTTATGAAAATGTTTAAACATTCATAAGAATGGATAGGATTCTACAATGAATTTGCATATATCCATAACCTATATTCAACAGTTATCAAGATTTTACCACATCTGTTTTATCTGTTCCTTTTGTTGTGTTTGCTGTGTCTGCTGAAATACTTTAAAGCAAATCTTAGACCCCACGTCTCCCTTGTTACTTTTGTTTGCATCTCAGAAAAATATGGACATTTTATTTCATAGCCACAATGCATTCTTTACTAAGAAAAGTTAATAATTCCTTGGTACCATCTTTGTATCTATATTGAAAGTCACCTTATTATCATAAAATTATCTTTTTCTATTTGGTTCGTTTGGATCAGTATCCAAGCAAGGTCTAAAGATTGCATTTGATGGTTAGGTCTCTTAAGATTCTTTTAGTCTAAAGTGATTCCTCATTTTTTTATGCAGTTGAGTTGCTGAAGAAATAGGTCTATTGACATGTAGAAGGTCCTGCCTTCCAGATTTGTATCCCCATGGTGTCATTTAACTTGTTCTTCTATCACATGTATTTATTTAGAAATAAATTGACAGATTTATTTCTTATAAAATGGGTGTCTGTTAAAGACTTGATTGGTTTTGAGCTCACCTCTTTTTGGAAAAAGTATCTCATTAGATGGTGCTATGTGCTTCAGATTGCTTCACAGTACAAGGCAAATAATGTCTTATTGTTCTTTAGTGAGTTTCAGATTGAGTAAAGGATTCAGGTGATGACAGTCTGATGCCTCTGTTTTATAAAGTCCCCATCAACTTTTCACCTAATAGCTTCCATCCTTCGATGATGATGGTAGGCAGTGTTGAAGTCAAATAAAATATAGAAGCATATATCTAAATTTAAAACATTTTATTTGGGAAGCAAGAATTGCAATTTGAGTCATACACACACACCAGGTAGTCTTCAGTATGTCCAAAGAACAAAGATAAGGTTGCAGTTTTCATAAAAAGAAGAAATGTTACATATTGTTCTGAAAGAAAGTTCACTGGCACTAGCAAAGTTTTGGGGAACTGGCAAGCTCTAATTGGTGAGTGACCATGGTGGCTAAAACTAGTCTTAGAGTCTAATCAGGTTGTTCCAGTAGCCATTAGATAAAACTGGTTTTAAGTTATAGCAGACCGTTTCGGCATCCAGGCTTGCAGAGAATGACATTCTTGGAGCAATGTTATGTGTCTTAGTGCTTTTTTCCTGGCCCCTCAACTCTCATTTAGCTCGGTATGACAAGAACGATCCAATTTGTATGATCAACTTTTATAGCAGCCTCTAGGAGGTTCCCCGTGATGGCCTCCTCCTTGTATTGACTTTCTATGCAATCTCCTTTTCTTGACTCTAGGCTGGACTTAAGACTTCTAGAATAGGGTGCAGCAGAGGTGATGAGATGTCATTTCAATAATAAGCTACCAAAAAACTGTGGATTCTACCTTGGGCATCTTCTCTTGCTCTCTTCTTCACTGCTAGCTCTTAGAGAAGCCAGCTGCCATCTTGGGAGATGCCCTATGGAGAAGCCCATGTGGCAAGTACCTGTTGTTTCTGGCTAACAGCCAGTAAGAACCCGAAATCTGCCAAGAACCCCATGAGTAAGCTTGCAGGTGAATCTTCCCCAACTCGAGTCTTGAGACAACTGCAGCCCTCGTTGACATTTGATTGTAGTGTTGAGAGACTGAACCAGGACATCATGTTAAGCCATGCCCTGATTCCTAACCCACAGAAACTAGGAGATGATAAATGTTTGTTGTTTTAAGCTGCAACATCCTGAAGTAATCTGTTACACAGCAATAGATAACTCATATTATGACCTTTGCCTGAATTATTTCTTAGTGGTTACTCGTTGGTGATTATCTAATTCTGCCATTAATTCCACATTTATTAGTTGGAAATTATTTGTAAAGAAAAACTTTTCCTCATCAACTAGAGCTATCCACTTACACTGAAATACAATCTACAGGAAAGCAGGTTAACTGCTTATGTTTTTCCTGTTGTCAGTTTTTAGATTAAGGAGCTGATGTTCTAGTTACTTCCAAAGGTTGCCAAATAAGTGTTTCTTTCTCTCTTTTAAAATAGTATTGTGGCCAGGCATGGTGGCTCACATCTGTAATCCCAGCATTTTGGGAGGCCAATGTGGGTAGATTGCTTGAGGCCAGGAGTTCAACACCAGCCTGGCCCACATGGCAGAAAACCCAACTCTACTAAAATAAAAAATAAATAAATAAATAAATAAAATAAAAATAAAAAATTAGCCACGTGTGGTGGTGTGCTGCCTATTAATCCCAGCTACTTGGGAGGCTAAGGCAGGAGAATGGCTTGAACCCAGGAGGCAGAGTTAGCAGTGAGCCAAGATCGCATTACTGCACTCCAGCCTGAGCAACAGAGTGAGACTTTGCCTCAAAAAAAAAAAAAAAAAGGATTCTGAACTTGTAGGTGTTTGTTTTGTTTGTAAAAAAAACTTTTTTGAAGTATAATATTATACAGCAAATCACAAACTTGATCAATTATAACAAACTGAACACACCCATGGAATCACTACCCAGGGCATGAATCAGAACTCTGCCAGCATGCCTGTCTCTGGCCCTCTCCTAATCATTACTCCATCCTTTCCTTCCAAGGATAATCAGTGTTTACCATAGATTAGTTTTGCCTATTTTTATATAAATGGAATCATACAGTATGGATTCTTTCGTGAGATTCATCCATGTTTTGTTCGTGGAGAAGAAACGTGTGTAAGGACTTAGAGTCCTTACAGGGAGAGAACAGTTAAAGCCTGGGCTTGGTGCCCTGGGCCCCTCGCTACTGTCTGGGATGCAAATCCTTACCTTAACGCTTTTGCTCTATTGAATCCTTTTGTTATTGATTTCTAACTTAATTCCACTGTGGTCAGGGAACATATTTTGTATAATTTCCATGCGATAAAGTATGCTTTATGGTCTGACATATAGTTAATTTTGATAAAATTTCATGTGTACTTGAACAGAATGTATATGTCACAATTACTGACTATAGGTGTTTGTTTTGAGAAAGAGTTTCACTCTTGTTGCCCAGGTTGGAATGTAATGACACCATCACGGCTCACTGCAAACTCCACCTCCCGGGTTCAAGTAATTCTCCTACCTCAGCCTCCCGGTAGCTGGGATTACAGGCATGTGCCACCACATCTGGCTAATTTTGTATTTTTAGTAGAGACAGGGTTTCACCATGTTGGCCAGGCTGGTCTTGAATTCCTGACCTCAGGTGATCTGCCTGTCTCGGCCCAAAGTGCTGGGATTACAGGCGTGAGCCACTGTGCCCAGAGGAGTATAGCTTTTTTATCTATATCAAATATGTCAAATTTGTTAATCACATTGTTCAAATCTTCAACAGGTCTACTGATTTTTGTTTAACAGTTATGAGATAAGGAGTGTATTAAAAATCCCCCATTCTGATTCAAGGAGTCTCTACTTTTATTTCTGTTAATTTTTTTGTGTCATTTATGACTCTAGAAATGTTATAGCTTCTGGATTAACAAAAACTTTTATGATTAATAAATAATCTTTACCTCTAATGATGCGTCTTAACATTGACATTGTTTATATTAATACGGGCATATCAACTTTCTCTTAGTTAATGTTTATATGCTGTACCTTTTCTATTCTTTTACATTGAACCTTTTTGTATTCTTATATTTAGGTAATGTCTCTTGTAAACAACATGTTGTTGAAGTTTTTCTTTTTTCTCTTTTTTTTTTTTTTGAGACGGAGTCCTGCTCTGTCACCCAGGCTGGATTGCAGTGACGTGATCTTGGCTCTCGGCTCACTGCAACCTCCTCCTCCCGGGTTCAAGTGATTCTCCTGCCTCAGCCTCCTGAGTAGCTGGGATCACAGAAGCACACCACCACACCCAGCTAATTTTTATATTTTTAGGAGAGACGGGGTTTCACCATGTTGGTCAGGCTGGTCTCGAACTCCTGACCTCATGATCCGCCCCCCCCTCAGCCTCCCAAAATGCTGGGATTATAGACATGAGCCACCGCACCCAGCCTGTTGGAGATTTTTTAATCCAGACTTAGAATCTTTGGCTTTTTTTTTTTTTTTTTTAAGACAGAGATGGAGTCCTACTCTGTCACCCAGGCTGGAGTGCAGTGGCGCAACATAGCTCACTCAGCCTTGAACTACTGGGCTCAAGTGATCCTCCTGCCTCAGCTTCCTGAGTAGCTGGGACTACAGGTTCATGCCACTATGCCCAGCTAATTTTTTAAAATTTTTCATAGAGACAAGGTCTCACTGTGTTGCTCAGGCTGGTCTCAAACTCCTGACCTTAAGCAATCCTGCTCCCTCAGCCTTCCAAAATGCTGAGATTATAGGTGTGAGCCACCACTCCTGGCCAATTTTTGGCTTTTCATTTGCACTTAATTTGGTTATTGATATACACCGTTAGAAAATACACGTATTTTCTAATATATAATAATAAGTATCCCCACAAGACATTATTTACATTGTTTTATAAGGTTTTATATCGTTATTATTCATTTAGATTTACCTATATCTCTCTTTCTTTCTTTCTTTCTTTCTTTCTTTCTTTCTTTCTTTCTTTCTTTCTTTCTTTCTTTCTTTCTTTCTTTCTTTTCTCTCTCTCTCTCTCTCTCTCTCTCTCTCTTTCTTTCTTTCTTCTTTCTTTCTTCTTTTTGATGGAGTCTCGCTCTGTCACCCAGGCTGGAGTGCAGTGTCACTATCTCAGCTCACTGCATCCTCTGTCTCCTAGGTTCAAGTGATTCTCCTGCCTCAGTCTCCCAAGTAGCTGGGATTACAGGCACCCACAACCATGCCCGGCTAATTTTTTGTATTTTTAGTAGAGATGGGGTTTCGCCATGTTGGCCAGGTTGATCTCGAACTCCTGACCTCAGGTGATCCGCCTACCTCAACCTCCCAAAGTGCTAGGATTATAGGCGTGAACCACCATGCCCGGCCTTGTTCTTCATTTCTTTCTACATCTCTAAGTAAGTTTTTATCTGGCTTAATTTTCCATCTGCCTGGAGGACAATCGTTAATATTTCCTTTAGAGTGGGTAGCCTGGCAATGAATTTTTCAATTTTTTGTTCATTCAAAAATGTTTGGGCCGGGTGCGGTGGCTCATACCTGTAATCCCAGCACTTTGGGTGGCCAAGGCAGGCGGATCACGAAGTCAGGAGATCAAGACCATCCTGGCTAACACGGTGAAACGCCATCTCTACTGGAAAAGCAAAAAATTAGCTGGACGTGATGGCACATGCCTGTAGTCCCAGCTACTCAGGAGGCTGAGGCAGGAGAATCACTTGAACCTGGGAGGCAGAGGTTGTGCCACTGCACTCCAGCCTGGCCAACAGAGTGAGACTCCCTCTCAAAAAAAAAGTTTGTATATCACTTTCATGTGTGTAGGGTATTTTCTTTGGATTCAGAATTCTAGAAGTTATTTTCTGTCTGCTCTTTGAAGATGCCATGCCATTGCTTCCTTCCGCTTTGTTTCTTTGGACTGTTCAGCAATGTTATTGTTTTTTGAGTTGTGTTTTGTTTCGTTTTGTTTTATTTGAGACGGAGTCTCAGTCACTCAGTCTGTCACCCAGGTTGGAGTGCAGTGGCAGGATCTCTGCTCACTGCAACATCCGCCTCCCGGGTTCAAGCGATTCTCCTACCTCAGCGTCCCTGAGTAGCTGGGATTACAGGCACATGGCAGCACACCCAGCTAATTTTTGTATTTTTAGTAGTGACAGGATTTCACCATGTTGGCCAAGGTGGTCTTGAACTCCTGACCTCAAATGATCCACCCACCTCAGCCTCCCAAAGTGCTGGGATTACAGGCATGAGCCACCATGCCTGGCAGCAATGTTACTGTTTTAATTGTAAAAAGCAAATAGATACTTGATATTAAGATGATAAGCAACCCATTTTTAAAGTTAGGCAGAAGATTTGAGCAGAATTTTTACCGAAGGTGAAGAGATATTATATCATACATTAAGAGAATTTCATAAAACTTGATTCATCCTGCAGGCCTTGTAGTCAGGCCTCCTAGGTTGAAATTTTGGCTCTTTCATCCTGACGAGTCGCTTAAACCCTCTCTCTCTCAATATCTTCATCTGTGAAATAATGATAATAATTGTGAAGGTGGCTCTGAGGATTCAATAATTTAAGACATGTGGAGTGCTTAGGAGAGTGCCTGGTACATGGTGAGCACTTTAAAAATGTGAGCTGGCTTTGCTGCTAGTATGTATTATTATCTTTATCAGTAATAGTAGAATTAATAGTAGTATGAGTAGTAGCATTGAGAAATGTCCTCCTGGCTTTGGCTTCTGTACTCCTCGAGGCCAAATTTCAGAAAGATAAGACTACCTTTGCCTTCTTCTGGGTTACTATTATCTCTTTATTATTTTAACCAATATTTTCCCCAGTTCCTTAAATGGTTATTTTTTCCTATTCTGTGTTAGATGATTTAGGATGATGCTTGGTTACAAGTATGAGAATGCGTGGATGTCAGCACCTAAAACACACATTAGTTTATTAAGTCCAACAAAACATGCAGAGGTCAGCAGGGCTGTGCAGTGCGGTAGGCTCAGCATCCCACCAGTCTCCTAGACTCTTGTCTTTCTCTCATCTCATTTTTTTATTTGTGGTTTTCATTGTCATAGTTTAAGGCGGCTGTTATCCTCACAGACATTGCATCAGTGCGCCAGGCAGGAAGAATGAAAAAGCATGAAAAGCCGTCTTCTAGAAGTTCCCTGTTTTATTCCGGAAGGGAGGACTTTCTCATCAGCATTCTGGATACATATTATATCCAGAACCATGTAGTGTGACCGGCCCCAGCTGTAAGGGACTCTGGAATTAGGGGGTTTTGTTTGTTTGTTTGTTCGAGACAGAGTCTCACTCTGTTGTCCAGGCTGGAGTGCAGTGGCGCGATCTTGGCTCACTGCGACCTCTGTGTCCTGGGTTCAAATGATTCTCCTACCTTAGCCTCCCATGTAGCTAGGACTATAGGCACGTGCCACCATGCCTAGCTAATTTTTGTATTTTTAGTAGAGATGGGGTTTCGCCATGTTGGCCAGGCTTGTCTTGAACTCCTGATCTCAAGTGATCCGCCTGCCTCGGCCTCCCAAAGTGCTAGGATTACAGCCATGAGCCACCGTGCCTGGCCTGGAACTAGTGCTTTTAACTGGGTACTATGCAACTCCAAACTAAATTGGAGCTCTGTGAGAAAGGGAAGAAATGGGAATGGATGGTTACAGGGGAGGTACCCAGCACTGTCTGCCACATTTAAAACTTCTGGCTGGGCGCGGTGGCTCACGCCTATAATCCCAGCACTTTGGGAGGCCGAGATGGGGGGGGATCACGAGGTCAGAAGTTCAAGACCAGCCTGGCCAACATGGTAAAACCCCGTCTCTACTAAAAATACAAAAATTAGCCCAGCGTGGTGGCGCGCGTCTGTAATCCCAGCTACTTGGGAGGCTGAGGCAGGAGAATTGCTTGAACCCAGGAGGCAGAGGTTGCAGTGAACCAAGATCATGCCATTGCACTCCAGCCTGGGCAACAAGAGCAAGACTCCATCTCAAAAAACAAAAAACAAGCAAACAAAATTCCTCAAATCCTGTTTAACAATGTGGTATTTAGTAGAAGTTCACAAAACTCTAGTTTTCTAGTCTCTTCACACCCACTAGCTTCACCCCATGCCCAGTGCCCTCAACCATCACCATCCAGCCACACCAGCTTCCTTGTAACTCACGAAGCTTGGGACTTTTCCCATATGGCTGCCTCCTTCTCTCCCCTCACATCTCAGATTCTTTACTTTTCATGTTTTGTTTATTTCACATTTTACTCTCATTGAGTTGGGTTAGGCGAAGAGTCAGGCACCAGCGTATAGATTATATTATTCTGTTGATTTCGGACGGAATTGGGCTTCAGGTTCTAGTTGTTGCTAAGTTCAGAATCTGGATCAGAATCAGAAGAGGCAGACCACTGCTGCAGGGGGCTTGAGGACTGGCTGCTGGGAAAAGGAAACAGGCAGGGGGCTTACCATGGAGGGTTCCTGTTCCAGGTTTCCCATCTGGGTACCTGAGGATCCTCCATGTAGTTCATGCGTGGAGGAGCCCACGGAAACCCCTCAAAGTGAAACAGGGATGCCACAGGCTTGGGGCTGGAACTCAGGAGAGAGAAGGATGACCACAACCGCACAGGGAGGACCTGAAGAGACACTGTCCTTCCATCCTTATCCCCAAATCCTGTGCAGGGCCCCTCCATAAGAACAGGGCCAGCGTGGCTCCTTGGCCTCTGTGTGGCCCCATGAGTGGCCCAGAAAAAGCCTTGCAAACGTGTCATCATCTGGAAACATTCTTGCCAGCTCCTCCTCATCCCCTTTTACTTGAGATGCTGGGAAATTGCTTTAGACTGTTCATGATTATTCTCCCTCAATTCTTCAAAGCCAAGAAATTTCCATACTTTAGGAAGCTCTAGATCTTCTTGTCACTCCAAGGTTTAATTAACTGATAGGATGTTTTTTTTTCTGGTTTCTTTTTCCTTCTTTACTTCCTGGGGATTTCTAATAATTTTAGTTTAAAGTCTCACTTTCTCCATTTTTATTCCGGAATCTCTCCCGGGATTTTAAGATTTATTATTATTATTATTTTAATGAGGAAGCCTCTGGAGCCAGAATGTGTTCAGAGTGAGTCCCTCTTCTGGGATTCTTTTTGCTGCAGCCACAGGGCCGAATTCTGGGTTGGCAGAGAACAAGCTCTTACTCTGTCCTAACGGAATCCAGGAGTCAGCAGGTGCCCGACTGCAGAAATGCATTTGTTTCTTTGTGTTTCTGGTGGTCTCTACCTCTCAGATTCTAGTGCCCCATCTCAGAGCACTCCCTGGCTGGCTAGTCTCAAGAGGCCACTCAATTACTCTCTAAAATACCTTCTTATTTTAATTCTCTATACACATATGATTGTGTAATCATACAAGTATCATATATGATCATACAGATGGTATATCATTTCTTTTTTTTTTTTTTTTTCCTGAGATGGAGTCTCACTCTGTCACCCAGGCTGGAGTGCAGTGGCGTGATCTTGGCTCACTGCAACCTCTGCCTCCTGGGTTCAAGATATTCTCCTGCCTCAGCCTCCCAAGTAGCTGGGATTACAGGTGTGCACCACCACACCTGGCTAATTTTTATATTTTTAGTAGAGATGGGGTTTCACCATGTTGGTCAGGCTAGTCTCGAACTCCTGACCTCGTGAGTCACCTGCCTCGGCCTCCCAAAGTGCTGGGATTACAGACGTGAGCCACCACGCCCAGACCTATAATTTTTTCTTGTTCACTATATAATATCAGTTGGTCTGTCTTTCCCAATAGGAACCTTGTCATTCTGTTTGTCATTGTATCTCCAGTGCCAAGGACACTCCTTGACACATGTACATACTCAGTGATGATTTGTGGAATGAATCATTACAGGTATTAGGTATTTACTGAGTGAACTAGAGTATCCATGTGGAGCTACAGTTTTTCCCTCCACGATGTAACACATTTTCTCTCCTCATATTCATTTTCCCAGAAATTTGCCAGAAAAGATAAAATTTCTGCAGCTATTGAAGTGCCTGCAGACAGTATCTAGACCTAGTGACAGATACAATGATTCGTGTACTGAATTCTATTAAGGGTGGTGAATACATGGGTTTTCTTTGTACTAGACCTTAAAGAGAAAATCATATTTCTTCAAGAGCTCTCATTCAGTTATGTGACCATTGCCACTACCTAAACTTTTTCCACTTGTGATAAATTGCCCCCAAATTTAATGCATCATGAAATTGAGAACCTGTTGTACCAATTTGGTTTCTAATTTTCCTCTAATTTGTATCTGTTTCCAGAATGGTAATATAGTTAAACCTAAATCATATGAAAAAAATGAAATTAGGGGCTGCAGAGTCACATGGAGTTTCATTAGAGTATGTAACACAATCAAGATTCTGAGATAACAAAATGTAACAATCTGCAAAATTACCATGGGAAAAATAACGTTGTATGATAAAAATAGGAGGCATAATAACTCTGAGTTTGTGTGGCTTCTTATGAAGAAATGATGATTAAAGGGTAAATGCGTCAATTTAAAAGTAACTGTTGGGGTCTCTTTCCAGGCCCCAGAACAAAACAAATAATCAAATTACTGCTATGTCTGAAAATAGAATTAGAAATTGTGATTTTGAGAAAGAGATCTATGATGTCAGTTGAAGCAGAGGGTGATAATAAACCAGACCTTTTGGTGACACCAATTAACACATTTGGAAAACACATGAATAGAAGATAGGGAAAAGATAAGCCACAAAAAATAAGAAGAAGAAAGCCAACAAAAACATATTGTAATGAATTAAGTCTTTAGACTTTTAAAACACAAAACCACCTCATACATTGGGATTCAACTTACGAAGTGACTTTATTTAGATAACCCCTCCCCAAAATTATAATAATATACTCAAGTACCTATTTATCTCTAACAAACAGCACGTCCTTTTTGATATGACTATGCTCTCTAAGTAGTAGTGAGGATGAAGATTCTTTAGAGTTTTACCACTTAACAAAACAATCTTGATTTATTGTTTCACTCAAGACACTATATTGAGACAGCTTTGCTGCGTATTCAAGCAAATACACTAGGAGATGGACACCATGTTTTATTCACTTATATTTTCCCACTCCCTGTAACTAAGAGAGGACTGCCACCATCCGGGGATTCTCCAGAGCAAAAGGGAAATCTGCTCCCTCGGCAACAAGAAAACAACCCTATTTAAAATGGGCTTAGGATTGTCTC
>NW_016820792.1:1343662-1414832 GCF_001698545.2 Rhinopithecus bieti | reverse complement strand
AAAGTGAATCTTTGTCTAACATACTCAAGTTTGCTTTTTAAATGAATCCATGATGCTGTGAACATCTCTGCCCCAAATAGAAGTTGATCTAACTTTAACATTTGAAGATTTTGAAGCTTACACATCTATAAAGGTAATCATATTAAGGTTCAAAGTTGAATAGCGTCCTCAGCATGCTATTGCCCCCTAGTGGTTAATAATAAGAACATGGATTTGAGTCAGGTGTTGGCCCCAGTATGCGGCTCAACTAGCTGTCCAGAACTACCCACGTCAGCTTAGCCATCTCACCCTGTGCTAATGAGATAAACTCGACCAACTGACTGTTGTTGGCTTCCATCCCCTAACCCCATCAGTAGTTTCTGAAGGGATTCCATCTTTCCCTAGAAAAATCTTGTTCCCAAAATTCTGACCTCTCAGTTTTCCACTGTGTCCGCCTCCCAGGATTGGGAGCTCTAAGTTGTGAGCAAGCCAGGGAAGCTTGGGAAATCTCTCAGAGAAAGCACCCCAGCAATAGCTTATCTGGCTGCCATGCCATGGGACACATCTTGAAAACAGAAAAAGCGAAACTAAATGCTTTCCACTCCACCTTGCAAAATGCTGCATGGAGTGAAAACTACTGAGATTCATGGATTCATGAATAAGGCCACAGGCAAGCTCTCACCTTGTTAAAAAGAGAGACTGTCCTGTGTGTGCAAAAATACCTGGTGTCCACACTTCTTGATGAGTTACCTTGGGAGGGTCCCTCAGTTTCTCTGGGTCGGGTATCACTTGTGAAATCCTACCCTGACAAAGTTGCCCCACCTGCCAAGGCACTTACCCTCTGTGCACCCAGAGCTCTCTGAGCCTTTTCTTTCTTTCCCTTTCTTTTTCTTTCTTTCTTTCTCTTTCTTTTTCTTTCTTTCTTTCTTTCTCTTTTTCTTTCTTTCTTTCTTTCTTTCTTTCTTTCTTTCTTTCTTTCTTTCTCTTTCTTTCTTTCTTTCCTTTCTTTCTTTCTCTTTCCTCTCTTTCTCTTTCTTTCTTCTTTCTTTCTTTCATCTTTCTTTTTTTTTCTTGCTCTGTCACCCAGGCTGGAGTGCAATGGCGCAGTCTCAGTTCACTGCAACCTCCGCCTCCCAGGTTCAAGTGATCCTCCTGCGTCAGCCTCCCGAATACCTGGGATTGCAGGTGCCTGCCACCACACCCGGCTAATTTTTGTATTTTTAGTAGAGATGAGGTTTGACCTGCCTTGGCCTCCCAAAGTGTTGGGATTACAAGCGTGAGCCACCGCACCTGGTCTAAGCCATTTCTATTTGAGTTCTTGCACATTGTATGAATTCTGTTTCCTCCATCAGGCTGTAAGCTTTTGAGGGAAAAATATTGTGTCTCAACCACTTTGGTCACTTTGTGGGCAGTCCTTGTGCTTTATAAAAACTAAGGCTGTCATCCTTGTCTGAAATCTTTGGGCAGTTCCTTATCTATTTGCCCTCAAAAGAAAAGTGCCTAGGCAATGAGACTGTGTCCTATAGCCAGTGCAAAAGCAGCTGCTCTCAGAGCAAGTCTTTACTTTGCTGCTAACTAGCTCGAAGACCCTCAATAGCCCCTATTGAATCACAGTTTTCTCACCAGTTAAATAAACAAGTTGGGTGACGATGTGTGACAGGTTCTCCAAGATTACTTTCAGTTCTGTAATAAGGGAATATATTTTCCTGTAATTCTATATGACCTAATTCTGCACTGATCATTTCCTTTTCTCACTCTATCATTTCCGATCTTTCATTTCTGAAGAATCATGCTCATGAAGGCTAGAATGAATTAAGTGATATTGGAGTAGAGTCAGAGACATCATTATGAACTCACACACACACACACATATATATATAATACACACAAATAATTACAGATAAGGTGGGTTAGCATGCATACGTATGTTTCCTAGCTCTGTCCACTGAAAGGTTCTAGAAGCAATGACACCCCAGTAGCAACAACACACCCAGTGCACAAATCTTGATTTTTAATAAAATTCTCCAATCAAAAGAATCAGGTCTCCTTGAGAAGCTGATTATAGGGTTAGAGCAGTGTTTTAGTCCATTTTCTGCTGCTATAACATAATATCACAGACTGGGTTATTTATAAAGAACAAAAGCTCACAGTTCTGGGACATGGTGGCTCATGCCTATGATCCCAGCTACTTGGGAAGCTGAGACAGGAAGATCCTTTGAGTCATGAGTTCAAGACCAACCTGGGCAACATAGCAAGATTCTGTGTCAAAAGGAATAATAATCTCTCTTTTTTGTCATAAAATAAATTTATTTTGTAGTAAAATAAATAAATAAAGAAGATTTTGAAATGGCACAAGAAAAAAAACTCTCCAACATAATTTCATATTATATTCAGATATAAAATGAAACGTACAAGTATGTAGATGTACTAATATAGTCATAGAATATTAGTGCAGGTACATTGAAAAACTATATAGAATCTTGAGCTCCCCAAACCAAGTTCCAGAAAGGGCCCCTCACACTCCTCCTGTACCAGATCTCTTTTGTCAGTGGTAACACGTCTGAGCTGAAGAATGGCTGAGCAAGTGACAGGGAGAAAGAACCAATGGATGGAGAAAACCAGAGTCAAGCCTAGAAGACAACAGAGCTGTGTGTACCTCTACCAGGCAACTGGAGGGGCATCACCTTCTATCCCTAGGAAGGAGAATCCATATGAAGCTCTCAATCCTTGCCTCTTCTGAGCCTCCCTAGGCTAGTCAGTTCCATGACATTGAAGGAGACTCTAATCACTCCTCATTTAGGGAGCACCCTCTCATAAGTAGTCTCTCTTTGCTAGCCAGAGCAATTCATCCCCAAAAGCCCCGATAGCACTTAGCCTCCTAAGTGAAAAATAGAATTACTATTCATTGTAATGAAAAAAAAAAAAACAACATCCATTCATGCTAAAACAACATCAAATGCCATCAAAACGAATAATGTATCAATAGTGAACATCAGGTTATCACACAACAGAAAAGGCAGGTGTCCTGTTATCTACAACAAGCCTACAGGCTTGCTCAAAGTGCTTTCCAGTCGGTGGCATCATATAAAGAAAGACTATGGGCCCCAACACCACCAGGTATACATACAGTTATGCAACTAAACCCTCATGCCGGTTAGAAATGAACAAAAAAGAGAAGACTAAATAAATTGATGACAGACTGCAAGTGATGGGCAGCTGGATTGTCACTGCTAGACACTACTAATCTGGGGTGACCACTTGGGGAATCATCAAGTATGAAGCTGCCTCTGGGAGAAAGGTTTTATGTTTAAGGTTATTGGATTGGGGTAACAGAGGGACCAGCTTCTACAGGGAGTTAGCGAAATATTCTGAAATACTTGTCTAAGAATTAAGGGGTATTTGTTGTTGTTATTTAGACAGAGTTTTGCTCTTGTTGCCCAGGCTAGAGTGCAATGGCACGGTCTTGGCTTACTGCAACCTCCACCTCCCGGGTTTAAGTGATTCCCCTGCCTCAGCCGGCTCAGTAGCTGGGATTACAGGCGCCCACCACCATGCCCGGCTAATTTCCGTATTTTTAGTAAAGATGGGGTTTCACCATCTTGGCCAGGCTGGTCTCGAACTCCTGACCTTAGGTGACCCACCTGCCTCGGCCTCCCAAAGTGCTGGAATTACAGGCATGAGCCACTGCACCTGGCTAGAATTAACTTTTTCAAGAGATTTACATAACCAAAGCAATAGAAAATTCTCTTTGATTACTTTACCAAAAAACAACAGTGATCTAAAAAGAGGATCTTCGTACATTCCAGTTGGCCTGGGACAATCCCTGTTTATGCCTGTTGTCTAGACTTATTAATAATGTTTCCTTTTCTCTCCAAAGTGACCTGGTTTGCTAAGTTACATTATTAGTCTACCTAAAAAAATGATTCCTAGAGTTGTTTGAAGAATAATACAAAGCTTTCATTGTTTCTGTTTTGATCTTTTTTTTGTTTGTTTTAGTATTATGGAACTTGGCATATGTAGGTTTGTGTTAGTCCATTTTGTGTTGCTATAAAGGAATACCTGAGCCTGGGTAATTTACAAAGAAAAGAGGTTGATTTGGGTCACTGTTCTGCGGCTGTACAGGAAGCACGGCACCAGCATCTCCTTCTGGTGATGCCTCAGGAAGCTTCCACTCATGGCAAAAGGTGAAGGGGGAGCAGGTGTGTCACATGGCAAGAGGCAGAGCAAGAGAGAGAGAAGGAAGTGCTAGATTCCTTTAAACAACCAGCTCTCTTGTGAACTAACAGAGTTAAGACTCACTTATCACCAAGGGGATGGCACTTAGCCATTTACAAGGGATCTGCCTCCAGGATCCAAACACCTCCCTCCAAGCCTCACCTCCAACTTTTGAGATCACATTTCAACATGAGATTTGGAGGAGACAAACATCCAAATCATATCAAGGTCCACTTCCTATCACGACCTCTCTCCAGCCTGTCCCGTCCAGGTAGTCTCCCTTGTCTTCCTGTGCCCCTGACTCCATCGTTCATGCTTGGAGACCTGGATTCAGCTGTCATGCTCCCCTGTTACACAATTCCCCTTCCTACAGCCTTTAAACATGCCCAAATCCTGCCCCTCCATATTCTAGAGCCTATGTCTTCCCCTATCATCTAACCATCTTAAAACATTTTTTCCTTTTGTATCATCTTATCTTTTGCAAGTTCATCTTACCTATAGCTCTCCAAAGGGTAGTCCTCATTCACAGGCTCCAGGCCCTCTGCTCCCATTCACTTGTAACCCACTGAAATCTTCTCTGTCTGGCTGTTCTTTGGGCACTGCTGTCGCAGATATCCTCAGGGGGAAAAGATCCACACTTTTCACTCTGCACACTCACCTGGGTGATCACATCCCTCCTCATGGTTCCAGACATCACCAGTATTCTGCTGACTCTCAAATCCATGTCTGCAGCTGCTTCTGCTCACCTGCATTTCAGGCATGCAGACTCGGCTGCCTACTGAACATCTGCCACAGGCACTTCAGACTACACTCACGGCCTTCTCCTCTCCACCTGCAGTTCCTGCTCCATTCCCTAGCTCAGTTAATAGTCCCATCATCCAAAAAGAGAACCAGTAGGTGTGTGTGTGTGTGTGTGTGTGTGTGTGTAAAGTGGGCACGTTAAAAAGAATTGGCTCACATAACTATGGAGTCTGAGAAGCCGCAAGATCTGTAGTTGGCAAGCTGGAGACACAGGAGAGTAGATGAGTAGATGGTGTAGTTCCAGTTTGACGGCAAGAAATGACTGCTTGAACTAGCTCGATTAGTACCAGTCAGGCTAGAGGAGCTCCCCTCTTTTTGTCCTATTCCGGTCTTCAACTGATTGATTGGACAAGGCCCACCCACACTAGAGAAGGCAATATGCCTTCCTCAGTTTACCAATTGAAACTTTAATCTCATCCAGAAATACCCTCAGGGACACCCCCAGAATAATGTTTGGCCGAAAGTCTGCACCTCATGGCCCAGTGAAGTTAACACATAAAAGTAACCGTCACATAAACCTAGACTACTGCTCTCCTACACCATCCGCATCTATGTGACACAAAATCCAGTTGGTTTCATCTTCTAAATATTTCTCTTGTCTGTCATGTGTGCATGATCAATAACTGTGCCCAATTTAACCTCTCCCATAGTTCTTACATCCTTCCTAGTACTGCCTCCAAAGGACAGCCTTCCTGCCTCCAGTCTTGTCCACTTCAAATCCATACTACACAGGGTAAATAGGGAGCAGACTATCTAAAAGACAAACTTGGCTGGGTGTGGTGACACATACCTGTAATCTTAGCTACTCAGGAGGCTGAGGCATGAGAATTGCTTGAACCTGACAAGCAGAGGTTGCAGTGAGCCAAGATGGTACCACTGCACTCTGGCCTGGGCAACGCAGCGAGACTCTGTCTCAAAAAAAAAAAAAAAAAAAGAGGCAAACTTAATTGCCTCACTCAATACTAAAACCTACACCTACAGGAGAAAATACTAGTTCTTCACAGTAGAGCTTAAGACCTCCCCTCCCTCCTATCTGCCATCCTGCCTTACACATTACCCCCAGCCATACTGAACCACTGGGAGCCTCCATCAGCTATATCTACCTTGGCCTGTGTTCACTGTCTGGAAGCTTCATTATGCGAACACTTAGCCTAGCTAATCCTACTCGTTAAATTCCTCCAGAAAACCTTTTCTCATCACTCTCCCACTCGCCTCCTGGGTTCAGACTGGGTTAGGACTCCCTCTTCCCTGCTTTCAGAATTCCCTAGCCATGTCTCCATCATGACAATTCACTCATTTATTTACTCACCCAACAAATACTTCATCTACAAGGTACAAGAGCGAAAACAGAAGCCAGACAGCAGAGTGAAGGTTGGGAGGCCCAGTGAAGAGAGTTGATGCCAACAGAGGCCATATGAAATGTGGACTCCATGCGTACCCGGCATATATCCAAAAGGAGGCCTTCTCTGTTTCCTGTCTGCTTCACCACTGGGCTGTGAGCCTTAAAGGTCAAAGTGTTCTTCTGACAATCTACCTTCCCAGCTTAGCACGGGATGTGGAGAAATGAACAAAGCAGGTACCTGGGGGACAACTAGACATAAAGACGTGTAGTCCAGTGTAAATGTAATCTTTGAGTTGGGGTTGGTGTAAATGCAGTCACTGAGGGAGGGGCCTGTATAAATACAATCATTGAGGTAGGAGCCCGTGCAAATGCAATCATTGAAGTTCTCTAGGTTTGGGTGGATCGAGAGAGGCTTTAAAAGGTGAACATGTTTAAGCTTCATCTCCAAAAACGAATGTCTAAGTATTTGAGATCCCAGGAAAGAGGGTGTTCTTATCTGAAGTACAGTAGGTATGAGATAGGAACAGTCGATACTTTAGTCCTTACGTTGATGTTTGCTATGCTCTTTAGACTTAAAAAAAAAATCTATTTCTAACTGTGTTAGTCCATTCTTGAATTGCTGTAAAGAAATACCTGGGGCTGAGTAATCTATAAAGAAAACAGACTTAATTGGCTAATGGTTCTACAGGCTGTACAGGAAGCATGGCGCTAGCATCTGCTTGGCTTCTTGTGAGGCCTCAGGAAGCTTACAATCATGGCAGAAGGCAAAGCAAGAGACAACGTATCACACGGTGAGAGCAGCAGCAAGGAGAGAGGGAAACTTTTAAACTTTTTTTAAACTTTTAAACAACCAGATCTTATATGAACTCAGATGGTGACGGGGATTGTGCTAAGCCATTTATGAGGGATCTGCTCCCATGATCCAAATATCTCCTACCAGGCCCCACACCTCCAACACTGGGGATGACATTTCTACATGAGATTTGGAAGGGACAAATATCCAAACCATATAATTCTGTCCCCTGGTCCCCCAAATCTCATGTCTTTCTCATACTGCAAAACAGTTATCCCTTCCCAACAGTCTCCCTACATCTTAACTCATTTCAACTCGTTAATCAAGTCCAAAGTCCTAAGTCATCTGAGACTCATCTCCTTCCACCTATGAGCTTGTAAAATCAAAACAGTTATTTATTTCCAAGATACAATGGTAGAATAGGCATTATTTAAACATTACCATTCCAAAAGAAATAAATTGAACAAAAGAAAATGGCTACAGGCCCCATGCAAGCGTGAAACCCAGCAGGGTAAATATTAAATCTTAAACCTCTAAAATAATCCTTGATCCATGTCCTTCATCCTGGGCGCACTGAAGTAAAGGTTGAGCTCTTTGGGCAGTCATGCCCCTGTGGCTTTGCAGGGAGCTGCTCTCACAGGTTAGAGTTCAGTGCTTGCAACTTTTTCAGGTGCAGGATTCAAGCTACTGTGGATCTACCATTCTGGGATCTGGAAGGCAGTTGCCCCATTCCACAGCTCCACTAGGCTGTACCCTGGTGGGGACTCTGTATGGGGGCTTCAACCCTGCATTTCACCTTAGCACTGGCCTAGTAGAGGCTCTCTGCATGGGATCCACCCCTGTGTCAGGGTTCTGCCTGAGCACCCTGGCTTTCTTATACATCATCTAAAATCTAGATGGAAGTTGCCAAGCCTCCTTTACTCTTGCATTGTGAGCACCTGCAGGCTTAACATCACATGGAAGCCACCAAGGCTTATGGCTTGCACCCTCTGGAGCTGTGGTCTGGGCTGTACCTGGGCCGTTTGGAGCCAGTGTTGGAGCTAGAGTAGCCAGGATGCAGGGAACAACTTCCCAGGGTGGTGCAGGGCATTGGCACCCTGGACCTGGTTGATAAAACCATTCTTTCCTCCTAGGCCTCTGACCCTGTGATAAGAAGGGCTACCTCAGAGATATCTGAAATGCCTTTGAGGCCTTTCTCCCAATATCTTGGATATTGGCACTTGGCTCCCTTATAGTCATGCTAATCTCTCCAGCAAGGGTTGTTCTGCAGCCTGCTTGGATTCTTCCCCTGAAAATGGGCTTTTCTTTTCTATCACATGGCTAGACTGCAAATTTTCCAAATTTTTATGCTCTGATTCCCTTTTAAATATAAGCTCCAACTTTAAGTCATTTATTTACTTCCAAATTTAAGAATAGGCTCTTAGAAGCAGCCAGGCCACATCTTGAATGCTTTGTTGCTTAGAAATTTCTTATGCCATGTACCATAAGTCATCACTGCTAAATTCAAACTTCTACATATCACTAGGGTACAATGCAGCCAAGTTCTTTGCTAAACAATAACCAAGGTGACCTTTGCTCCAGTTTCCAATAAGTTCCTCATTTCCCTTTGAGATCTCATCAGCCTCGACTTCACTGTCCACATCACTATCAGCATTTTTGTTACAGCCATTAACCAGTCTCTAAGAAGTTCCAAACTTTCCCTCATCTTCCAGCTTTCTTCTGCAGTCTCCAAATTCTGCCCATTACCCAATTCCAAGTGGCTTCCACATCTTCAGGTATCTTTGTAGCAATGCCCCACTCCCAGTACCAATTTTCTGTGTTAGGACATTCTTGCTTCACTATAGAGGAATATCTGAGGCTGGGTACGGTTTTTTGGTTGGAGGGGAGATGGAGTCTCACACTGTCACCGAGGCTGGAGTGCAGTGGCACAATCTCAGCTCATTGCAACCTCCACCTCCCAGGTTCAAGCAATTATCCTGCCTCAGCCTCCCAAGTAGCTGGGACTACAGGTGCACACCACTATGCCCGGCTATTTTTTGTATTTTTAGTAGAGAAGGGGTTTCACCATGTTGGCCAGGATGGTCTCAATCTCTTGACCTTATGATCCACCCACCTCAGCCTCCCAAAGTGTTGGGATTACAGACATGAGCCACCGTGGCTGAATAAAGAAAAAGAGGTTTAATTGACTCACAGTTCTGCAGACTTTACAGGATGCATCAGGCTGATATAGGCTTAGCTTCTGTTGAGGCCTCAGGAAGCTATCAATAATGGTGGAAGGTAAAGGGGGAGCCAGAGTATCACATGATGAGAATGGGAGCAAAGGAGGAGAGGCCACACACTTTTCAACAGCCAGATTTCAGATGAATTCATAGTGAGAACTCACTCATTACCAAGAGGGTGAAGCTAAGCCATTCATGAGAGATCCACTTCCACAATCCAAACATCTCTCACAAGGCCCCAGCCCCAACACTGGGGATGACATTTCAACATGAGATTTAGAGGGGACACACATCCAACCCATATCGCTAACTTACTCCGTTCATCAGTTCTTACCCCACATATCATATTCTGCTAACTGCTTATGCTTTTATCAATCTGCTTTCAAAAAAAGATAATCAATTTCACTCCTCCAATATTGAATCTGCACTATGGTACAAATGAGCTACAAGATTTTAAATCGTACATGCCATGGTCACCTGCATACCATCTCATTCCACAGATCTGTATATAATTTCCTCTTTTTTCTTTTTTTGATAGGGAGTCTTGCTCTGTCGCCCAGTCTGGAGTGCAGTGACGTGATCTCGGCTCACTGCAACCTCCACCCCCCCAGGTTCAAGCAATTCTTCTGCCTCAGCCTCCTGACAGCTGGGGGATTACAGGAACGCACCACCACACCTGGCTAACTTTTTTGTATTTTTAGTAGAGATAGGGTTTCAAAATGTTGGCCAGGCTGGTCTTGAACTCCTGACCTCAAGTGATCTGCCCACGTTGGCCTCCCAAAGTGCTGGGATTACAGGCATGAGCCACCGTGCCCAGCTACACAGATCTGTATTGACTACCATGTGCCAAGCACTGAGGTAGATGCTGATACAGAATCCAAGATAAAGACAAGCGTGCAGAGAATGCACGGGGAGGGGACTGACCTGGTGAAGATGTGATATCATCACTTACTCCCAACAAAAGCCCCTAAGAAGACTAATTATCACCAAGTCCTGCTCATTTGACTCCATACATGTTTTTCAAATCTTTCCATCTCTCTTTATCTTTATCATTATCTCCATATTACAAGCCTCCATCATCTCTGCTGGATTGCTGCAATTGGCCTCCTCGCATCATTTCTAATCCTTCTCCAATCCCCTCTCATCCCTTCTCTGCATGTCAGCCAGAGTAATCTTTGCAAAATGCAAGCCTAATCATATTCAGCCATTACCCATGGTTAAAATCATTCAGTGCCTTCCAGCTGTTCCTGATACAAGGCTCATGACTCCTCCAGTAGGAGCAGAGGCACTGAAACAAGGCTTTTATAACCCTGGTCTTCATTCTTAGCAGTATGGTGAAGGAAGAGAGCCTAATATATCATCTGATGCCTCAAACGATTAGTCTTCTACAAATACTTCACATATCATTCATTTAGCATCTGGAGACCTTCCATATTGATGAATAGAGAGCTATTTCTTTCTTCTTAATGTTTGCTTGCTATTTCCTTGTGAGGATGTTTAATCATTTATTTAATCAGCTTCAATCCCACTTACGATTTTTCTAATGTTATCAGTAGTACACAGTCTTATACATATACCTTAGGTTACCTGTAATCCCAGCCTGTAATCCCAGCACTTTGGGAGGCCAAGATCACGCCAATGCACTCCAGCCTGGCAACAGAGCGAGACCCTGCCTGGAAAAAAAAAAAATCAGCAGAAAAATGCAGCAGACCCTGGGTGAAGGAGAAATGACCACGCAGGTGGCCCATGTGAGTGGAGCCGCTGAACCATGCCACGGGTTCTCCAGCTCCATTCCTGTATGGCCAGCGCTGCTGGGTTTCCCTCTTGGATGTCTGAGCGACTGCACGGTGCATTCTCTCCATGAATCCCTTCTGACCCGAGCTAGTTCCAAAGGGTTTCTGTTGCTAACCCCCTAACAATTCCTAATACACGCATCGTTTCTGTCCTTGATTCTGCCTGGCCACCTGCAGTTCACGTTGCCCTTCATGCCAGGGGAGGTCAAGGCTCTTGGATTCAGGTTTTAGCCTAGTAGAGAAACAGCCAAGTGTCCTCGCCATCCCAGACCTACAGTGGATTTGTTCTCAAGGTTCACGTTTACGATCAACATATTCATGCAGGAGAGACATGGCTGAGTCTGAAAGGATATTGTTAAATCTTTCCTGAAGATCAACAGCTTTCAAAAAGACCAATGTTCACTTGACCACTTTCCTACATCCACTGGGTAAAGACGATTTGGTGCTAAAGGTCCCTGATAAGTTTTGCCTTGAAATCCATGTCTTCCCCTTTTGGTATTAGGTCCTACCTGTATATTATTTGATTAATGTTCCTCTGATTTCCTGCTGCACAGCAAGACCCACTTGAATACGAATCTGTAATATTGTTGCACAACATTCTTTAAAACTAATTTAAAATGTTGGGCTTTCAGAAGTAACCTTCACCGTCAGTCAAACAAATCATGAAAAATTCCCCATTTCCTGGAGACCCTTTTGTTGAACTCATTTAATTCAGCACGTCTTTTGTGCTTGGGAGAAAATTGGTTTTCTGTTAAGAACAAATCATTCTGTACATTTTGCCTTGATTGTAGGAGACAGTGCCTAGCTCCTCTTGGGCTTATTTTATTCAAACATCTGCAATTTAATAAAAATATAAATTCATAGCATCAGGGAAAAAACCTGTAGCTTCTTTTGCTTTTATTTTTCTTTTATGTGAGGAACTAATTGTTCAAAATCTTACTAATTTGAATATGTGTTGTGTGAAATAAAATAAAACCCTAAGCCCCTGACTGACGGAATCAACCTCTCCCAGAAAAACCTTAGCGCTAAGCTTCCTAGCCATGATGAGACAGGAGGTCGGTCACGTTTCAGTCCCCCTCTACCGCACTGACCACCACTAGACACTTTCCTAAGAGAGAAACAGAGGCTGGGTGCGGTGGCTCACACCTGTAATCCCAGGACTTTGGGAGGCTGAGGTGTGTGGATCACCTGAGGTCGGGAGTTTGAGACCAGCCTGGCCAACATGGTGAAACTCTGTCTCTCCTGAAAATACAAAAAGCTGGGTGTGGTGGTGCGTGCCTGTAATCTCAGCCACTTGGGAGGCTGAGGCAGGAGAATTGCTTGAACCCCGGAGTCGGAGGTTGCATTGAGCTGAGACTGTACCATTGCACTCCAACCTGGGCAACAGAGCAAGACTCTCTCTCAAAAAAAAATAAAATAAAATAAACAATAATAATAATAAATTTAAAAAAAGAGAGAGAAACAGAAACCAGCCCTCTAAAACAAAGAACAGAAGACTCCCCCGCTGACCAGCCTGTTGCCATGGCCAGACTCCCCTCCCTGTTCATGGTCTCAACATGACTGCTCACCTGCTTGCAGGGCGTTCCTTCCTGATGAATGCCCATCGAACAGGGGACTCGTCCTGGCTAGGGTATGGGGGCCATGCACAAGGCACCTTTGTGTCTTTGGTCTCACCTTTTGACACACAGATCCTAATTTTACTGCATTTTAATGTTAAATCTCCACCCCAAAGTGAACACGGGACATATGTAACAGGTATGCTTGCTTGTCATGCATGCTTGAGAACCTCTTTCTTTTTTTCCCTGAGACGGAATTTTGCTCTGTCACCCAGGCTGGAGTGCAGTGGCATGATCTCGGCTCACTGCAACCTCCACTTCCCAGGTTCAAGCAATCCTCCTGCCTCAGCCTCCCAAGTAGCTGGGATTACAGGCTCCCGCCACTGCACCCGGCTAATTTTTGTATTTTTAGTAGAGACGGGGTTTCACCATGTTGGTCAGGCTGGGATAGCCTCTTTCATAAATATTCACAGGGTCTCCTGTAACCTGTTATGTTAGCCAACCTGTCTATCATAAAATGCTTGTCCCAACCTTCCTCTCTGAAAGTGCCTGCTTTTGATCTCAGCCAGAGGCTCCCTTTCCCAGCTTGCAGGTTGCAACCCTTCTCAGAAATAATGTTCTCTTTTTCAACTTTATAGATTTTGTGATTTTTAGCTGACACTTGCCACAGAGGATATTTCTGAGTTCCTGGTAGGGACTGTTCTTCTCAATCCCTTCTCAATGGAAGGCCGGTGTTTATTTCTTCAGCCTGCCTGCACCTCTACCAATGTCCCTCTGCCTCCCTACGCTGTCCCCCCTTGTCCACTACCTACAGCATTCATCTCACGTCCTCTTAGACATCCCTGCTCCCCAGACTGAGTCAGATACTTCTGAAATCCCATACTAAAGCCTATGCAAATATCTCTTGGGTACTTATCATATTGTATCATAAATAATGAGAATGTGAACTCCCTGAGGGCAAACATTATCCCTTTCTCTTCTCTGTGCTCCTAATAATGGACATGGTTCCTAACACAGAGTAAGCATTCCATTCATGATTGGCCAATGAATAAATAAATGAATGACTGTAAAGATTTTCTTCTGCCACACCCCAAAAGACTTTCATTATAAACCTTCCAGACAATCTGTTTTCTGCCACTTACTATGTGCCCCACATGTTTGATGAAAATAGATAATATAGTCAGATTCAATGGCTCGCACCTATAATCTCAGTGCTTTGGGAGGCCAAGGCAGGAGGATCACTTGAGGTCAGGAGTTCAAGACCAGCCTAGGCAACGTAGTGAGGCCTTGTCTCTGCAAAAAATTTAAAAGGTAGTTGGGTATGGTAGCACATGCCTATAGTCCCAGCTACTCAGGAGGCTGAGATGGCAGATCATGTAAGCCCAGGAGTTCAAAGCTGCAGTGAGCTGTGATCATACCACTGCATTCCAGCCGGGGTGTCAGAGTCCCCAAAGGCACCTTTTTGGTGCCTTGTCCCCAAAAGAAAAGAAAAGAAAGCAAATACGTCCTTCATGATGAAGAGCACCGACTCCAAAAGAAAAATGCAGGTTCTAAAGCTGGTTTACGATAGATCATTTACCAGCCAGCTACACGATGAGAAAAGTTAGGACCTGTGTTGAGTTTTCATGGAGCTTGTTAAGTAGGAGGCCATTGTTCTGGACTGAGCTTGGACTGAGCTATTGCACTAGGCCCCAGTAGACCAAAACAAAATGGAGTCACTCTTGCTCAGTGCCACATAATCAAACTGAAACTTGAAGGAAGCAGGAAAATCCCAAAATAGACCATTTTTGCCTAAAAATAGGAGATTCACAGCAACCAATCAGAAAGGGCCCAGTTAACCTGAGCTGGCATGATGAGGAAGTCCCCTCTGCTTTAACTCTTACCAGGAAAGTAACCTAAGATAACCTGAGGTTACCAATCTACTTTTTTGTATTTTTCTGTTTTCTCATTCCTGCTCAAGCTGTTCCAGGACATCTGGAAGGTGTCCAGGTTCTTGGCATCTTGAATGAACAATTGGACAAAACACACAAATAGGGTAAGGAAAGAATGGAAAGAATGAAGCAACAAAAGCAGAAATTTATTGAAAATGAAAGCACTCTCCACAGGGTGGGAGCGGGCCTGAGCATAGGGTCTCAAGAGCCCTGTTACAGAATTTTCTGGGGATTAAATACTCTCTGAGGTTTCCATCAGTTACTTGGTACACACCCTATGTAAATGAAGAGGATGAAGTAAAGTTACAGTCATTTACTCGGTGTATGCCCTATGTAAATGAAGAGGATATTTCCTGTTATAGCTGAAGTGTTTCCATTTGATTTAATTCTAGGAAATCAGCATGAATCGGCCTTATGTTCCCTGCCTCCAGACTCTATTCTCCTGCCTCAAAGCCTTCTTGCATTGCTATAAGTAGCTGAGACTGGGTACTTTATACGGAAAAGAGATTTAATTGGCTCACAGTTCTGCAGGCTGTACAGAAAGCAGGATGCTGGCATCTTGTTAGCATCTGGGGTGGCCTCAGGGAGCTTTTATTTATGGTGGAAGGTGAAGCGGGAACAGGTGCATCATATGGCAAAAACAGAAACAAGGGCAGGGAGGTGCTCTGCACTTTTAAATGACCAGATCTCATGAGAACCCATGTGTAGCCAGACATGGTGGCTCATGCCTGTAATCCCAGCACTTTGGGAGGCCAAGGCAGGTGGATCACAAAGTCAGGAGATTGAGACCATCCTGGCCAACATGGTGAAACCCCGTTTCTACTAAAATACAAAAAAATTAGCAGGTGTGCTGGTGTGCACCTGTCTCAGCTACTCGGGAGACTGAGGCAGGGGAATCACTTGAACCTGGGAGGCGGAGGTTGCAGTGAGCCGAGATCATGCCACTGCACTCCAGCCTGGGCAACAGAGCAAGACTCCGTCTTAAAAAAAAAAAAGAGAGAACCCATTCGTTATGGTGAGGAAGGCACCAAGCCATGAGGGATCTGCCCCCATGGCCCAGACACCTCACCGCCAACATGGGCAATTACAATTCAATATGAGATTTGAGCAGGGACAAATATCCTAACTATATCACTACGGTGTACAAACCAACTGTTCTTTCTCACCCAACTGAACTCCTTTTATTGGTAGAGAGGATGCTGCAATTCATGAATTATTAACAAAAATCAGTTTAATCTTTAAATTTGTCGAAATTTTTAACAGGCTAAATTGCCACTTTTGCTTCTGAGATAATTCCTTTCCTACTTTTTTGGAGGAAATTGAAATGGCTTTATTTAAATGCTTCTCTTTCAGGAACTAGTGATGTAACCAGAAGGTAAGGCACACACACATGTGCAATATAGGTAAGATGGATATATAACAGTACAGGGCATTGATATCTCTGCCATATATTAATATGTAATATAAATACGTACACTGATACTGATATACTGTATTGTTCAGAGTAATGGCCAACTGCTTTTTCAGCCAAGAGGTCCCCAGATTCAATGTCTTAAGAAAAGAAGGTTATTCCTCTCTTACATAATTATTCCACAAAGAGTAGACCAGGTTGGTGGGACAGCTCTTCTTCAAGCAGTTATTCAGGAACCCTGACTCCTTCCATCTTGTCTCATCCCCTCAAGCGAGATTGTCAGAGGCATTTGAACCAGAGCAACTCCAACTTGAATAGAGGCTGGGTAGAATGAGGCTGAGATGTACTTGGCTGCGTTCCCAGATGGTTAAAGCATTCTAAGTCACAGGATGAGATAGGAAGTCAGCATAAGATACAAGTTGTAGCGACTTTGCTGATCAAACAGGTTGCGGTAGGCCGGGTGAGGTGACTCACACCTGTAATCCCAGCACTTTGGGAAACTGAGGCAGGTGGATCACCTGAGGTCAGGGATTTGGGACCTGACCAGCCTGGCCAAGATGATGAAACTCTGTCTCTACTAAATGTATAAAAATTATCCAGGCACAGTGGCAGGCACCTGTAGTCCCAGCTACTTGGGAGGCTGAGACAGGAGAATCACTTGAACCCAGGAGGCAGGGGTTGCAGTGAGCTGAGATGGAGCCACCGCACTCCAGCCTGGGTGACAGAGCAATACTCTATCTCAAAAAATTAAAAAATTAAAACTTAAAAATACATAAAACAGGTTGCAGTAAAGAAGCTGCTAAAACCCACCAAAACCAAGATGGTGACAAGAGTGACCTCTGGTTGTCCTCACTGCTACACTCCCACTGGCGCCATGACAGTTTACCAACGCCATGGCAACATCAGAAGTCACCCTATATGGTCTAAAATGGGGAGGCAGGAATCATCCACCCCTTGTTTAGCATATGATCTAGAAATAACCATAAAAATATGCAACCAGCAGCCCTCAGGCTGCTCTGTCTATGGAGTAGCCATTCTTTATTCCTCTACTTTCTTAATAAACTTGCTTTCACTTTACGGACTCGCCCTGAATTCTTTCTTGTGCGAGATTCAAGAACCCTCTCTTGGGATCTGGATCAGGACCCTTTTCCATTAATAGGATGTCCTTGTCTGCACGGTCAAACCTGGGTCACAGACGCATGTGTTCATACATCCATGGGCAAGTCTACATGTGTGTTCGTGGGAAGGAGAAAAGAGAGAGCTCCAGGGAGTGAGTCTGTCCTTTGGGTTGGGGATGACGTAGAAGTGACACACTTATTTCTGCCCATGGTCCATCACCCCGACCTTAGTAACAGAACCACATCCAGCTGCACAAGAGGCTGGAAAACGTGTTCCCTTACTCAGCAATTTTGCAACCAGCTTAAACAGAAAACAGATCATGGCTGACAATTTAGCAGTTTCCACTTGAAGGGTAAAGATAAATCTAAAAAAATACGAATTTTCTCTGGTGCCAAAAAAGAAAGAAAAAAGGCTGAGCTCAGTGGCTCACACCTATAATCCCAGAATTTTGGGAGGTCGAGGCAGGAGGATTGTTTGAGCCCAGGAGTTCAAGACTAGCCTGAGCAACAAAGCAAGACCCAGTCTCTATTTTAAATAAAATTTAAAATTCACTGGGTGTGGTGGTCCATGCCTGTAGTCCCAGCTACTCAGGGGGCTGAGGTGGGAGGATTGCTTGAGCCCAAGAGTTCAAGGCTTCAGTGAACTATGATTGCACCACTGCACTCCAGCCTGGGCAACAGAGCAAGACCCTGTCTCTGTTTTAAAAAGAGAAAGACAAATAATGCACACACACATACTTTTTCTTAGAGCATTTTCCTCAGGAAAGTCTTAATTGTTGATAATTTCTTTGTTTTTTTGAGATGTACATACATCTTTTTTTTTTTTTTTTTTTTTTTTTTTTTTTTTTTTTTATTTTTATTCATTTTTTTTTTTTTTTTTTTTTTTTTTTTTTTTTTTTTGACAGAGTTTTGCTCTTGTTGCCCAGGCTGTAGTGCAATAGCGTGATCTCGGCTCACTGCAACTTCTGCCTCCTGGGTTCAAGCGATTCTTCCAGCCTCCTGAGTAGCTGGGATTACAGGCATGCGCCACCATGCCCAGCTAATTTTGTATTTTTAGTAGAGACGGGGTTTCTCCATGTTGGTGAGGCTGGTCTCGAACTCCCAACATCAGGTGATCTGCCCTCCTTGTACTCCCAAAGTGCTGGGATTATAGGCATGAGCCACCGCACCTGGTCCAAAAATCTTTTTAAAAGTGAAATAAGCCTCATGTCAGGTCTTGCATCCCACGAATGTTTTTCCTGGGGTTTTGAAACCTCTTTGAAATGTAAATATCAAAAAGAAAGGAGCCTTGCCTCCTTGTCTCTGGGGGAGTTTAGCCTTGGTGCCTACCTTCAACTCCTAACTTCCTGCTTTGTTATAAGGATGTGAGAAGTTTCCTTTTTCCCTTCAGTTGCTTTAGGCCATCTGGATGTATAAGTGCAGGCTTGGGTTCAGAGGCCTGACATTCCTGTCTTCTTAAATTAATAAGAAAAACAAAACAAAATAGTGGTGAAGTGTTGGGGCGGTGAAAATTTTGGGGAATGGTATGGAGAGATAATGGATGATGTTTCTCAGGGCTGCTTTGAGAGGGATTAGGGGTGGCGTGGGAACCTGTAGTGGGAGAGATTAAACTGAAGAAAGATTTTGGGGTAAGGGGTGATATTGTGGGATTTTTAGAAGGAGCATTTGTCATACAGAATAATTGGTGATGGCCTGGATGTGGTTTTGTATGAATTGAGAAACTGAACAGAAGACGCAAGGTCCGAATAAGAGGAGAAAAACAGGTATTAAAGAAGTAAGAATTGGGAGGACCCAATTAGAGAGTGCCCAAGGGGTTCAGTGAAATTATTTGCTTGGTTGGTGAGTTTTGGGCTCTATCCTTGAGTTTTTTTATGTTGTCATACACCGGGCCAGATTGATTTAGGTAAAACAACACTCTTCATTTAAAAATATACAGAGTCCTCCTTTTTCAGCAGCGAGTAAGTCAAGGCCTTGGCGGTTTTGGCGGACAACTGCAGCTAAAGAGTCAACCTGGGCCTGAAGAACTGATCGAGTTTGGGATATGCCTGTGATGCTAGCAGAGACGTCATTAGAGAGGCTACAGAAGGTTGTGACAGAGGTTGAAATGCCTGCTATTCCAGTTCTGAGATCAATAGTGGAGGCAGAAAGTCCTAAACCGACAAGCAAGGAATTAGCGGAATAACCCTTTTTTGTTGTGTCATTGTCATGAGGGGAACAGGAAGCTGTTCAGTCCCATTTGCAAACTGAATTTTTGGAGTAAGGAAAACTAATGTGCATGTGCCTGTCCAATTAGCAGGTAGACACATGTAGGTAGAGGATCCACAAAGGAAGAAGAGACCTTGTGCAAGGCAAAACTGGAAATGCAAAGCGAAAAGGTGAGAAGATGTACTAAAAGAGGTGTCTTGTACCCAGACTTTTAGGGATCTAGCGAGGGCAGCAGCCATTAGAGGTTGTAATGGGGATTGACAGGGCAACTGGGTAGAGAGGGAGGTTCCATTTTTATGGTGTATGAGAAAGCACACAGTGTCTACAAGCAACCTTTCATTGCTATTCATGGGGTTGGGTATAAGTAAACAAGAAGGGGGGCTGAGAGGAAAATCTGAATAACAAGGGGAAGGTAGCCAAGAATAGAGTGAAATGCAGGGCAAATGTCTTAAAGCATATGAGAGGTTCTAAGAGGTGGGCTAGTGGCTTGTAACCCCAATGGAAGAGTTATGAAAGGATGATAGAATGGAATGAACCTGTGAAGCTGGAAGGAGGAATTTTCCTTGGTCCAAGAACCATTTGTCTTGTGTGGGACGAGATTGGTAGGTGGAAGTTTCAGTGGGAGAGTAGGTGGGAGTGACCAATGAGAAGAAGAAAAACTGGCCATGAGGGACAGAAGTTGGAACACTGGCCGCTTCTTTAATTGTCTTATCAGCATAATTGTTGCCTTGAGCAATGGGGTCTGAGGCCCTTTGATCGCCTTTGCAGTGAATGACTCCAGCTTCCTTTGGAAGTAAAGCCGCCTTGAGAAGAGTTTTTATTAAAGAGGCATTAATGATGGAGGACCCTTTCATAGTGAGGAAACCTCTTTCAGCCCATATAACAGCATGGTGGTGCATGGAAGGCATTTTTAGACTCAGGGTAAATATTGACAAATAGTCCTTTTGCAAGAGTGAGGGCTCCAGTTAAATCCCTGCTGAGAGGCAGTATAGGGGAGCAGAGCGGTAGCCTCGAGGATAGATGTGGAAGATACTATAGCATAGCCTGCCTTTGCTGGTGAGCGGCAATTAGGCCTGGTGGAACTGCCATCAATAAACCAAGTGTGATCAGGGTGAGGAACAGGAAAGAAGGAAATATGGGGAAATGGAGTGAATGCCAGGTGGATCAGAGACATACAGTCATGGGGGTCAGGTGTGGGATCAGGAATAACGTGAGAGGCCGGAATGAAGTCCGGGCCAGGAACAATGGTAATTGTCAGTGACTCAACAAAGAGTGAGTACAGCTGAAGGAGCCGGGGTGCGGAGGGTGAGGAGGGCAGGAAGTGTGTGCATCGGATGTGAGGAAGAGAATAGATTTTGGAAGTTATGAGAATTGTAGAGAGTGAGTTGAGCATAGTTTGTGATTTTGAGAGCCTTTAAAAGTATTAGAGCAGCGGCAGCCGCCGCACACAGACAAGAGGGCCAGCCTAAAAGAGTAAAGTCAAGTTGTTTGGACAAAAAGGCTAAGGGCGCAGTCCTGGTCCTTGTGTAAGAATTGCAACCGCACAGCCCTGTACTTTGGCCGTGTGTAATGAAAAGGGTTGGGATGAGTTAGGGAGAGCTAGTGTGGAAGCAGCTACTAGAGCTGTTTTTAAGGACTGGAAAGAGGAGTGGGAAAAGGATCTAGGATCCATGGGGTCAGCTAGGTTTCCTTTTGTGAGTTTATATAACAGTTTAGTCAGGATGGCAAAACCAGGTATTTAAAGGTGAAAGTACCTAACCATGCCTAGGAAGGAAAAGAGTTGTTGCTTTGTAGAAGGGATTGGGGTTTGGGAGATTAACCAGACACAATCAGCAGGGAGAGCACGTGTGTTTTTATGAAGAATCATGAGGAGATAGGTAATGGATGAGGAAGAAACTTGGGCTTTGGAGGGTGATACACAATGTCATTTTGAGAATAGATGTTGGAGGAGCAGGAAGGTATCCTGCTGGAAAGATTTGTTGGGGGGTGGGTGGCTACAAAGTAGAAGGTCATTAAAATATTGAATAAGGTGAGAAACAGATGGACGGAAAGAAAGTAAATCATGAGAAAGGGCTTGATTGAAGTAGTGGGGGCCGTCCCTGAAGCCTTGCAGCAGTACAGCCTAGGTAAGTTGCTGAGACTGACGGGTGTCTGGGTCAGTCCAAGTGAAAGTGAAGAGAGGCTGAGATAAAGGGTGCAAAGGAATAGTAAGGAAAGCATGTTTGAGATCTAGAACAGAATAATGGGTTGTGGAGGGAGGTATTGAGGATAGGAGAGTATTAGGGTTTGGCACCACAGGGTGGATAGGCAAGACAATTTGGTTGATAAGGCAATGATCCTGGACCAGCCTGTAAGACTTGTCTGGTTTTTGAACAGGTAGGATAGGAGAGTTTTTAGGCTTTAAGAGGCCATGTTGTAACAGGTGGGTGATAACAAGCTTTAACCTTTTTAAAGGCTGCTGTGGGATGGGATATTGGCGTTGAGTGCGGTAAGGGTGATTAGGTTTTAATGGGATGATAAGGGGTACACGATTGGTCACAAGGAGGGAGTAGAGGTATCCCATACTTGTGGATCAAGGCAGGGAGACACATGGGGAGGATACAAAGGAGGCTTTGAACTGGGGAAAATGGCAGCAATGAGGTGTGGCTGTAGCCCAGGAATAGTAAGGGAAGCAGATAATTTAGTTAAAATATCTAGACCTAATAAGGGAGCTGGGCAGGTGGGGATAACTAAAAAAGATTGCATAAAAGAATGTTGTTCAAGTTGGCACCAAAGTTAGGGAGTTTTAAGAGGTTTAGAAGCCTGGCTGTCAATACCCACAACAGTTATGGAGGCAAGGGAAACAGGTCCTTGAAAAGAAAGTAATGTGGAGTGAGTAGCCTCCATATTGATTAAGAAGGGGATGGACTTACCCTCCACTGTGAGAGCTACCTAAAACATCTGTGACGGTCCACAAGGCTTCTGCAGCGATCAGGCAGCATCAGTGTTCAGCCGCTAAGCCGAGAAGATCTGGGAAGGAGTCAGTCAGAGAGCCTTGGGCCAGAGTTCCAGGGATTCTGGGAGTGGCTGCCGGGTGAGCTGGACAGTCTGATTTCCAGTGGGGTCCTGCACAGATGGGACACGGCTTGGGAGGAATCCCGGGCTGGAGGAATTCCTTGGTCCAGTGGCCAGATTTCTGGTACTTGAAGCAAGATCCAGGGGGAGGACGTCCTGGAGGACTGCTGAGGTTTAGGCATTTTGAAGTTCTTGTGTGCTGGATATGTGGCTTGGGTTTCTCTCACAGTGCAGGCAAGTAATTGCAACTCAGAAATACACTGCCACTTGGCTGCCTCCTCTCTATTACTGTACACCTTGAAGGTGAGGTTAATTAAGTCCTGTTGTGGAGTTCGAGGGCCAGAATCTAATTTTTGGAGCTTTTTCTAATGTCGGGAGTGGATTGGGTAATAAAATGCATATCGAGAATAAGACGGCCTCCCAGCCCTTCTGGGTGTAGGGCGGTAAAGCGTCTCAGGGTTGCTGCCAAATGGGCCATGGACTGGGCTGGGTTTTCATATTTGATGAAAAAGAGCCTAAACGCTAACTGACTGGGGAGAGGTCAGATAAAGAAAAAGGAGCATTAACCTTGACTATGCCTTTAGCTCCAGCTACCTCTTTAAGAGGAAATTGTTGGGCAGGTAGGGGAGGGCTTGTCACAGAACGAAGCTGTAAGCCAGACCAGACTGGGTGTGAGGAGGGGAGGTGATAGAAGGATTATAGGGTAGGGGACCGGAGGCTGAGGAAGAATTGGGACCTGGCTTGGCCTGACTTGGGGAGGAGGGGAGAGGTCAGATGGGTCCTAGAAAAGGAGGATTCAAAGGACTCAGAGCTTGGGGTGGAGACTGAAGGAACAGACAGGAGAGAAAGAAGAAAGATTTGGGACAATTCGCATTGGGAGCAGAGGTTAGGGAGGGACCGATGTGTAAAAGAATGCCTGGACATCAGGCACCTCAGACCATTTGCCCATTTTCAACAAAAATTATCCAGGTATTGTAAGATGGAGACATCAAAAGTGCCATTTTTGGGCCATTTGGAACCATTGTCAAGTTTGTATTGGGGCCAAGTGGTTTCGCAGAAGAAAATAAGGCATTTAGGTTTTAAATCAGGTGTGAGTTGAAGAGGTTGTTAAGTTCTTGAGAACACATGCTAAGGGAGAAGAAGGGGGAATGGAGGGTGGAAGTTTGCCCATAGTGAAGGAGGTAAGTTTAAGGAGAAAGGTAGAGACATGGAGAAGGGGGTGATGAGCAGCCCTGGGCTGTAATGTGAGTGAGCAGCCAAAGCAGGCATCACCGCAATTGATTTGCCACCAAGGGAATGTGGGTGAATGACCAAGGCAGGCGTCCTCGTGGTGATCAGACACCAATGGAATGTGGGTGAATCATCAGGCAGGCGTCCCCGCAGTGACTAAACACCAAGGAAAGACTGTCTTCTCGAGTCCGTGACCAGTGCTGGAGTTTTGGGTCCATGGATAAAATGTGTCTCCTTTGTCTCTGCTAGAGAGGAAAAAGAACTGGAATTGGAAGGACAGGGAGATTGAAGGGTAGCGAGAGAGGCTGGAGAAGAGAGTGAAAAGACTGCTTACCTGATTTGAAATTGGTGAGATGTTCCTTGGGCTGGTTGGTCTGAGGACCTGAAGTCGTAGGTGGATCTCCTCATGGAGTAAGGGCAAGGACAGGGGACCAGTCTCCCGAAGGAGTCCCGCTGTCCCGGGTCTTCGGCACCAAATGTCATTCGCGTCCATGTGAAGAGACCACCAAACAGGCTTTGTGTGAGCAATAAAGCTTTTTAATAACATGGATGCAGGTGGGCTGAGTCCGAAAAAGGAGTCAGCAAAAGGAGATGGGGGTGGGGCAGTTTTATAGGATTTGGGTGGGTAGTGGAAAATTACAGCCAAAGGGGGCTTTCTCTTGTAGGCAGGGGCGGTGGTTACAAGGTGCTCAGTGGGAAGCTTCTGATACTCATTGCCCAGGAGAAGGAACTTCATAAGGTCAGTTGATCAGTTAGGGTGGGGCAGGCACAAATCACAATGGTGGAATGTCATCAGTTAAGGCAGGAACTGACTATTTTCACTTCTTTTGTGGTTCTTCAGTTGCTTCAGGCCATCTGGATGTCTACGTGCAGGCTTGGGCTCAGGGGCCCTACAGTTTCACCATCTTGGCCAGGCTGGTCTTGAACTCCTGGCCTTATGATCCACCCTCCTTGGCCTCCCAAAGTGCTGGGATTGCAGGAGTGAGCCACCATGCCCGGCCCTTTCTATTCTTCAGCAGCTCCCACAGTCCCAGCTCTGGTCTCCGGGTCAATCCCTTAGTGTCTGTTCCATTTCTAGCTTCCATTCCTCCTGTTACTGAACTGAACCTGTGTCTGTTCATACATCACGGCAAAGCCACACACTGGTACTGAGGTTTGCAGTGAAAGAAAGAAAGAAGTTTATTGCAGAGCACCAGGCAAGGAGAACAGGCAGCTAATGCTCAAGATCCGACCTCCCCTATGGCTTACAAGCAAGGGTTTATAAAGGCAGTGAAAATGCCTTTCCAAAACCATGACTGGGACAGTGAAAGAGATCCATCTTGCTTCTAATCTCCAAGCTGTCCTTGTTCATTCCTGGGCATAGGCTTGTTATGGGAAAGGGGCTTCAATCCAGACCCCAGGAGAGCATTCTTGGATCTCGTGCCAGAAAGAATTCAGGGTGAGTCCACAGCACAAACTGTAAGCAAGTTTATTAAGAAAGTAAAGGAATAGAAGAGGCCGGGTGCAGCGGCACATGCCTGTAATCCCAGCACTTTGGGAAGCCAAGGCAGGCAGATCACCTGATGTCGGGAGTTCGAGACCAGCCTGACCGACATGGAGAAACCCTGTCTCTACTAAAAATACAAAATTAGCTGGGCATGGGGGCACATGCCAGTAATTCCAGCTACTCAGGAGGCTGAGGCAGGAGAATCACTTGAATCTGGGAGGCGGAACTTGCAGTGAGCTGAGATCGAGCCATTGCACTCCAGCCTGGGCAACAAGAGCAAGACTCCGTCAAAAAAAAGAAAAAAGTAAAGGAATGAAACAATTACTACTCTATAGACAGAGCAGCCCCAAGGGCTGCTGGTTGCCCATTTTTATGGTCATTTCTTGATAATATACTAAACAAGGGGTGGTTTATCATACCTCCCTTCTTAGACCATAAACTCCTGACCGTAAATTCCTGATGTTGCCATGGCATTTGTAAACTATCCTGGCGCTGGTGGGAGTGTAGCAGTGAGGACGGCCAGAGGTCGCTCTTGATGCCATCATGGTTTTGGTGGGTTTGGCCGGGTCCTTTACTGCAACCTGTGAGTGAGGTACAGAAAACAGAAGTGAGGTACAGAAACAACTGGATTGGTTACAGCTCAGCGTTTGCCTTATTTGAACATGGTTTGAATGGTTGGCTACGTTTGATTGACCAAAACTCAGTGATTGGCACAGGTGTGGGCTGTGGTTGGTTTACACCTCCACTTGTTATAGTTCACAATGTACAGAAAACCTTTAGGCCGAGCTTAAATATGTAAGGAGGCAGCTTTAGGCTAAACTTGATTTAACACAGGCAAAATCATAAATCAATAAACGCAGGGCATCTCGAAGCAGGGGCTCACAGGTCATAGGAGGATTCAGAGATTTTTTGATTTGCAGTTGGTTAAGGGAGCAAGGCTTTGTCTAAAAACTTTAGGCCTGCAGGAAAGGAATGTAAAGGTTTGGCTTTAGCATGTTCGTTAGGATAAGAATCATCGTGCGTTGCTCTGCCATAGTCAGTGTATGAGAGCAAGCCATGGCATACTGTGTCAGAGTGACCAGTTAGCAAGATTGATGGTCTGCAGGCATGCTGTCTCCAGGCCCCATCGTAAAATTTTAAACAAAGAACAACAGTCAGAGTTCAGCCCTCGGTTTCCCCTTACCTGAAGTCTGCGTGACAGCGGTTGGCATTTTCCATCTGGTGGGGGTTCTGGTTTCTGAAAAACAACTTAAGATGTTACCTTTTGGCTGGGCGTGGTGGCTCACATCTGTAATTCCAGCACTTTGGGAGGCTGAGGTGGGTGGATCACCTGAGGTCAAGAGTTCAAGACCAGTCTGGCCAAAGTGATGAAACCTTGTCTTTACTAAAAATACAAAAATTAGCCGGGCATGGTGGCGCGTGCCTGTAGTTCCAGCTACTCAGGAGGCTGAGGCAGGAGAATTGCTCAAACACAGGAGGCGGAGGTTGCAGAGAGCCAAGATTGCGGCACTGCACTCCAGCCTGGGTGACAGAGCGAGACTCTGTCTCAAAAAAAAGATGTAATCTTTTAGTTTAGAGAGCCAAACACTTTGTGACTCTGACTTACTGGGTGGCTATTGTTTAAGCTATTATTATCTTCTTGCTTCAAACGCTATTCATTTACTTCTCTAATTGCTGGTTGCAGGGCCAGCTAGGTGACTAGAATTTCCTTGGAAGAACTCAAAATTTTTCTTCATTTCCATACTTGTGGGACCCAGCAAGCCCCTAAGAGGAGTCCCTGCTCCATCTCACCACCACCCCAGGGCCTTAGCTTTTGTAGCCTCAGCCCCCGAAATGCCAGGAGCATATCTGGTGTTGGCCTGCCCTGCTGCACGCTGGCCCCCAACCTTCAGGCCTTGTATGCAAGAAATACATGCTCATGAAGGCGGCCAGAGTATGCTACCTTAAAACATGCCAGTTTGGCATATGGATTGTTTTGAGTCGAACGTTATTGGGAATCAACAGATAGAGAAAGAAAACCTTCTTGTAGCTTCCTTTATCTGACTAAAAGCAGAAACTTCCAAGAAATTAGGTTGCCATAAATCCCTTCTCTCCCCAGTGGCGTTTTATGTCCATGAAAAAGATGGAAAGTTGACATTGAGATGAATCTGCACAAAGAAGCCTTCCTAAAATAACCCTGTCTTCCATTAGTTTCACCACATACTTACCTTTTGACAATTTACTGCCCCTAGGGGCCCAAGCCCCACCCTTCTTTGCTAGTCACTTGTCCACAATTTATTGCCCTTATTAAAATGGTACATAAGCCCCTGAGCTTAACCACCTCTTTGAGGTTTAACTTCTTTTCTGTGTAGCCCCCATGCACATAAAATTAAAACATCACCTTAACTTGTATATCTTTTTCTCCTATTAATGTCTTTTGTTATTTAATTTATACTGAGAATAAGAGGGTAGAGAAAAAGTTTTTTCTTCCCAATACTTGCATATAATGATGAAAACTCGGCCAGGCATGGTAGCTCATGCCTATAATCCCAGCATTTTGGGAGGCCGAGACAGGCAGATCACCTGAGGTCAGGAGTTTGAGATCAGCCTGGCCAACATGGTGAAACCCCGTCTCTACTAAAAATACAAAGATTAGCTGGGCATGGTGGTGCACACCTGTAATCCCAGCTACTCAGAAGGCTGAGGCAGGAGAATTGCTTGTGACCAGGAAGCAGAGGCTGCAGTGGACTGAGAGCTTGCCACTGCACTCCAGCCTGTGTGGCAGAGCAAGACTCCATCTCAAAAAAAAAAAAAAAAAAAAAAAAACTCTTTATCATACTGGTTGCAGTATTTTAATTGTATAACCTATGACAGATTCTAAAATATGGCACTGATGGTACAGCTAGAATATGAACCCATAACTACACATTATAACTAGGTGACATAGCTCCCCTAAGGGAATATTTGCAGCCATATAAATTAATTGTGTTAAAATTTCAGTTTCCTGGTGGAACAAGAGGTTGAAACTGCCCTTGGTCTGGCATTTCCTATGATCTGGGGTACTCTTCCCCGGACTTCCTAACCATTGCTGCTACCACCTTGAACCTATCTCCCATAAAGAAACCATGAAAACTTCCCTTATCCAGTGCTCCCTCCTTGCTGAAATCTGTGTCTTTAGGCTTGATGCAGGCAAATGTAATTTGCACACTATCTCTGTGCCTGAGGTTTTATTCTCAGGTTTTGGATTATCAGAGTGGACCCTAAATGAAGTCACTTATAGCCCTATTAAAAGGAGGCAAGAGGCCAGGCGAGGTGGCTCACACTTGTAATCCCAGCACTTTGGGAGGCCAAGGCGGGCAGATCACGAGGTCAGGAGATTGAGACCGTCCTGGCTAACACAGTGAAACCCCGTCTCTACTAAAAATACAAAAAATTGGCCGGGCGTGGTGGTGGGTACCTGTAGTCCCAGCTACTCGGGAGGCTGAGGCAGGAGAATGGCGTGAACCTGGGAGGCGGAGCTTGCAGTGAGTTGAGATCGTGCCACTGCACTCCAGCCTGGGCGACAGACAGAGCGAGACTCTGTCTCAAAAAGAAAAAAAGAAAAAGAAAAAAAAAGGGAGGCAAGAGAGTTTTCTTTGTTTGTTTTTGTTTTTGTTTTGGAGACAGTGTCTCACTCTGTCACCCAGGCTAGAGTTCAGTAGCACAATCTCAGCTCACTGCAACCTCCACCTCCTGGGTTCAAGAGATTCTCCTGCCTCAGCCTCCCCATCAGCCACGGCACCCAGCCTATTCAGATCTTTACAAGGTGCTAGACTTTTAGAATCTCCTCAGGACTGGGAGGGCCTGGAAGAAAAAGATCTAGCTATGTTAATGGAGACACTTTACAGATCTAGATTTTCCCCCACAGAGGATGACTTTGCAGGGCCATTTCGAGATATGGCAGAGAAACATGTTTTGGGGTAAAATATTTTGATTTTCTTCCTTGTCTTATAGTGTTATGCCAGAGTCAGATTGGAAAGTAAATCACAATATATAGGGTTAAATAAAATCCATCTGATGGGAATTTATGATTTGTGGGAGGTGACTCTCAGACCCCTTAGATAGGAATTTGGGCAAGATAAAAAAAAATCAGAGCTTAGTACCCGTTTGTTACAGTGGCTCCAGAAAAATAAATCAGATTATCTAAATGATTCTTATATCCACACAATAAAATACTATGAGCCCATTGCCAATGATCATGAAGAAGTATACTTAGTGATATGGAAGATATATTGAGAGGACAGTGCCTGCTGCAAAATGACAGAACTGATTTGTCACAGATACAGTTGATTCTCATTATTCACACATTCCATATTTTGTGAATTTGCCTACTCACTAACATGTATTTGTAACCCTAAAATAAATATCCATGGTGCTTTTGTGGTCATTTGTGGACACCTACAGAGTGGTGAACATTTTGAGTTGACTTACAAGCACATTCTCAGCTGAGGTCAAACAGGTGATGTTCTCCCCTCTTACTGCAGCTCTCACATTATATCCAAATGTCCTTTTTGCTATTTATTTATTTATTATTACTATTATTTGAAACGGATTCTTGCTCTGTCACCCAGTCTGGAGTGCAGTGGCGGGATCTCTGATCACTGCAACTTCCACCTCCTGGGTTCAAGCGATTCTCCCACCTCAGACTCCCGAGGGGCTGGGACTACAGGGCCATGCCACCACACCCAGCTAATTTTTGTACTTTTTTTTTTTTTTTTTTTTTTTGAGAAGGAGTCTCGCTCTGTCGCCCAGGCTGGAGTGCAGTGGCCGGATCTCAGCTCACTGCAAGCTCCGCCTCCCGGGTTTACGCCGTTCTCCGGCCTCAACCTCCCAAGTAGCTGGGACTACTAGGATAACACACCTCGCCCGGCTAGTTTTTTGTATTTTTTAGTAGAGACGGGGTTTCACCATGTTAGCCAGGATGGTCTCGATCTCCTGACCTCGTGATCCGCCCGTCTCGGCCTCCCAAAGTGCTGGGATTACAGGCTTGAGCCACCGCGCCCGGCCATGTACTTTTAATAGAGACAGGATTTCACCATATTGGTCAGGCTTGTCTCGAACTCCTGACCTCTCACATGCTCCACCTGCCTCGGCTTCCCAAAATGCTGGGATTACAGGCATGAACCATCGTGCCCAGCCCCTTTTTGCTGTTTATTTAGTGCCATGCTTTTCACATTTTTGTGAAAAATGTGTAATGTTGGTGAATCCATTGTTTAAAATGTCTCCCAGTGTAGTACTTAAATGTCTAGTGTTTCTAAGTCCAAGAAGACTCGGATGTGCCTTACAGAGAAATCATCATCATGTATGTTGGATAATCTTTGTTTAGAAATGAATTAAAGTGCTCTTCATCTTAAGTTCAGTGTTCATGGATGAAAAATATATATTAAATAAGGTGGCTTTCAACAGAAACATGCATAAACCAAGACTATGTATTGCTCAGTTGCTGAAAATGTTGTGACAGAGGCTCGCAGGCACCTAACCCTGTATTCCCCTAGGAGTAACGTTTTAGTATTCACGAATTCAGTGTCGGTGGTGACTTTATAGAATATAATTGCTGTAAATAATGAGAATCAACTGTACAAATGTTAAGTGAATTTTTCTGATACATATGTACAAACGCATGACAAATCTGAAAGAATATGCACAAATCTAGGATCAGTGATTGTCTCAAGGTAATGAGTAGAATTCTGGTCTTTTACATTTTCCTCTTTCTGCCAATTTTCATTTTCTAGTTTTTTTTTTTTTTTTTTTGAGACAGAGTCTCACTCTGTCACCTAGGCTAGAGTGCAGTGGCGTGATCGTGGCTCACTGCAACCCCTGCCTCATGGGTTCAAGAGATTCTTCTGCCTCAGCCTCCTGAGTAGCTGGAATTACAGGCATGTGACACCGCACCTGGCTAATTTTTGTATTTTTAGTAGAGATGGGGTTTCACCATCTTAGCCAGGCTGGTCTCAAACTCCTGACTTCAAGTGATCTGCCTGCCTCAGCCTCCAAAAGTGCTGGGATTACAGGCATGAGCCACCGTGCCCGGCTGAGATTACTTCTTTTTTTCATTTCTCTTCCTTGCCTAATTTTTCTGGCTAGAGCCTCAATTACAAGGCTGAAAAGAAGTAGCAATTGCAGATATCCTTGTCTTCAATTCCATCCAGCTTGCTGTGAATGCCATTATTTCATTCCTTTTTATGGCTGAATAGTATTCCATGGCATACATATACCATGATATCCACTCATTGATTGACGGGCATTTGGACTGGTTGCATATTTTCATAATTAAAATAAACATGGGTAAATTCACTATCAAAATAAAATAGAATAAAGATTAATGTACAAACTCAAAACCCACAGAAGGAAACAGATAAATCAAAATTTTAATTTATTTTTATTTATTTATTTATTTTTGAGACGGAGTTTCGTTCTTGTTGCCTAGGCTGGGGTGAAATGGCCTGATTTCGGCTCACTGTAACCTCCACCTCCCAGGGTCAAGCAATTCTTCTGCCTCAGTCTCCCGAGTAGCAGGGATTACAGGCATGTGCCACCATGCCCAGCTAATTTTGTATTTTAGTAGAGAGGGGTTTCACCATGTTGGTCAGGCTGGTCTCGAACTCCAGACCTCAGGTGATCCTCCCACCTTGGCCTCCCAAAGTGTTGGGATTACAGGCATGAGCCACTGCACCCAGCAATCAAAATTTTTAAAATATACAACCTTTCAACTTATTAAGAATATATTTTGTCTTTATAGGGATCAAATTTTGCCCTGATAAAAAGAAAAGGAACATTAAAATGTTGCCAATTGAATAAAAACCAACACTGATATGGTTAGAAACATTAGTTTTAGATTTAAAATCCTGGATTTAAGTCTTAGCTTCATCACTACAACTGTATGATGTTGGCCAAGTTATTAAATTTCTCTGAGCTACACGTCAAGTATAAGAAAATTTAAATAGCAAGAGAAGTCTAAACAAAAATGCTTGCTTTGTCATTTGCCTTTGTATGTCCTTGGACAAGTTACTAAATTTCCCCATGCCTCAGTTTCCTCCTCTGCAAAAAAATGGGGGTTGACAACCTTCTAGGTTTTTGTTCAGGATTAAATGAGTTAACTCATGTGAAGCATTTAGAGCAATTCCAATCCCATGGTAAGCCCTTCCATAAGTGCTATTGTTCCCTCTTTACTAGGTAACTACCAAATCTTAAATGAGTTTATAAATATCAAGTGCTTCACACAGTACCTAGCACACCAACTCATGATACCTTTCATGATTACCCATCAATCCAGGATTCAGTGTTGTTGGTTTTGGTGGTGGTGATGGTGGTGTTGTTTTTGTGGCAGAGTTTCAGTCTGTCGTCCAGGCTGGAGTACAGTGGCATGATCTCTGCTCAATGAAGCTTCCACCTCCCGGGTTCAAGTGATTCTCTTGCCTCAGCCTCCCGAGTAGCTGCAATTACAGGCACACACCACCATGCCCAGTTAATTTTTTGTATTTTTAGTAGAGACGGTGTTTTGCCATGTTGGCCAGGCTGTTTTCAAACTCCTGACCTCAGGTGATCCACCCGCCTCGGCCTCCCAAAGAGTTGGGATTACAGGCATGAGCCACCACACCTGGCCCAGGATTCAGTTTTGATGTTGATGTTGTTGAAAGCTGAGCAACTCCTTCAACAGGTTGAAGGACCACCAATCTGCTGATCAAGCAAGACCATGGTGGCTACCAGCACAGTCATAGCAGTGTCTCAAGGGTAAGGCTTCTGAGGTTTGGTATAAGGTAGGTCCTTCAATGCGGGTGTGGGACCTGACCAAGCGTAGGCGAGATTTGTACTTTAGTAGGTGCAGAGAGGGCGGGGCGTGGTGTCTCATGCCTGTAATTCTAGCACGTTGGGAGACTGAGGCCCGTGGATCACCTGAGGTCGGGAGTTCGAGACCAGCCTGGCCAACATGGCGAAAACTTGTCTCTACTAAAAATGCAAAAATTAGCTGGGTGTGGTGGCGGGTGCCTGTAATCCCAGCTACTCGGGAGGCTGAGGCAGGGGAATCACTTGAAGCTGGGAGGTGGAGGTTGCAGTGAGCCGATACCATGCCACTGCACTGCAGCTTAGGCAGCAGAGTGAGACTCCTTCTCAAAAAAAAAAAAAATTTTTCAGAGATTTTGGTTTTGAACTGAGCCTTAAGGAACAAAGAGTTGTTTGATAAGCCCAGTTGATCAAACTGCTTTTCTTAAAGGGAGCTATTAACCCTGATGATAAGAGATAGTTGAGTACATAGTTCGGATAAATGGGTTTCCAGGAAGTTTTTGGCATAAACCATAAAGTCATTTGCAATGTTATCTTCCTGGGCAAGAATTTCCTGGAAGAATAAAGTCATGTTAATATTGACAGTCTCAGCCTGGCCCGGTGGCTCACATCTGTAATTCCAGCACTTTGGGAGGCCGAGGCGGGCGGATCCCTTGAGATCAGGAGTTTGAGATCAGCCTGGCCAACATGGTGAATCCGTCTCTACTAAAAATACCAAAAAAAAAAATTAGCCAGGCATGGTGGCTGTGATTCCAGCTGCTACTTGGAAGGCTGAGGCACTACAGTCGCTTGAACCGAGGAAGGGGAGGTTGCAGTGAACCGAGATTGCTCCACTGCACTCCAGCCTGAGCAATAGAGCGAGACTCCATAATAAATAAATAAATATATATATATATGTGTGTGTGTGTGTGTGTGTGTGTAAACAGTCTCTGTTCTTAATTAAGCTGTGTGACTGTGAATGGTTTCGGATTAGTGTCCTTTAGTGCCATTGTTCTTAATCAAACAAGCCTTTCTAGAGCTTATGAAAGCAGGAAAACCAATGAAATTGAACTTGCATACAGGGACAGGCATTTGGAGCTGATCTTGCCTTCAGAGACCAGACCTAAACAAAAAGAAGACAGATGAAAGTCTTCATATATCTCAAAGAAAACCTGTTCTATTTGTCCAGAAATGTGTCTGTGAGATTTAATAAAGCTAGCAGTTGAAGTGATAAAACATTGATTGTAGTTTATGACAGTGCAGATGCCAAGCACCATTGAGATAGATGTCCCTGGGACCTCTAGTTGCAAGTGAGCTCACGTACCTGGGTGTGAGAGCTGGCCCAGGAACCACGTGGCCACAACATGGTTGAGGCTTCAACAGAAGCTGCAGTGATACGCCTTTCTCACAGCTGTCGCTGTTGCCTCTTCCTCTTCCCACTCTGCCTAATCTAAAATACATTTTCTCCTTGAACCATCCTTGCTGCAGGGAAGCGTCTTGTCAACACTGCAGTTTGCCTTCATTTGTGAAATTCTAGTTGGTTTCTTTTTTTCCCCACTGCTTCTTCCATAGTGAGCTAAGTCAGTTCCTGATCATGCATTTCTCTTTTTTTATATATAAGTAAACATTTATTAGACAAAGCCATTAGCAAGCAGTGGAGAAACAGTTTATATAATCTGTCTGGTACACTCAGTGCACTTAGTTCTGTATTCCTCTAGACGCTGCAACCATACCTTGCAAAAATGGTTCTCTTTAGGGAGATGCAACAACATCCTAAAAGCATAATTGCATAATTGCTTACTTTATAGTCAGCATCAGGCAATTAAAAAATCTTCAAAATCAGTTCCAGACTTGCTAACTCTAAGAGCCATTCTGAAAGGTAGGAGGATTAATACGGAGTTTACCAGATTTGTTTTTTCTTTTTTCGTGTGTGACAGAGTCTTGCTGTCTCCCAGGCTAGAGTGCAGTGGCATGATCTTGGCTCACAGCAACCTCCACCTCCCGATTCAAGTGATTCTCCTGCCTCAGCCTCCCGAGTAGCTGGGATTATAGGTGTGTGCCAATTTTTAGTAGAGACGAGGTTTCACCATGTTGGCCAGGCTGGTCTCAAACTCCTGACCTCAGGTGATTCACCCACCTCGGCCTCCCAGAGTGCTAGGATTACAGGCATGAGCCACTGCACCCAGAGAGTTTACCACATATTATGCCCTGTTTATAAGGGAGGGAATATCCTCAAAATATTTAAAACAGTTCACATATTATATTGAATGCCGCTAATTTCAATGACAAGAGTCCATTTCTAATAGTCCTCATGTAAAGCCTTTAGGGCTAACAGGGATAGCTTCTCAAATACTTACAGTAACTGCTGTGGGAGTGTGGCCTTTCTGATTAAATACTAGCTGATCACCTCTAGAATGCAAATTCTTCTTAAATAAAATTTCGATTTAAATAACAAATGAGATTGTAAGCTCCACGAAGGCCAGAATTTTTGTCTGTTTTGTTCATTGTAGCATCTAAAATAATGCCTGGTGAATAGTGAGGGCACAAATATTTGTTGAATGAGTAAGTATCACCCTGATTTTGCTGAAGTATTTAAGCAAGTTATAGACATTATAAAAATAAATGTTTTGGGATGAACGCGGTGGCTCAAGCCTGTAATCCCAGCACTTTGGGAGGCCGAGGCGGGCAGATCACGAGGTCAGGAGATGGAGACCACCGTGGCTAATACGGTGAAACGCTGTCTCTATTAAAAATGCAAAAAATTAGCCGGGCGTGGTGGTGGGTGCCTATACTCCCAGCTGCTCGGGAAGCTGAGGCAGGAGAATGGTGTGAACCTGGGAGGCAGAGCTTGCAGTGAGCCAAGATCGCACCACTGCACTCTAGCCTGGGCAACAGAGTGAGACTCTGTCTCAAAAATAATAAATAAAACAAAACAAAATAAATGTTTTGGCCACAAGCATACTTACTGTAACAGTAATAAAAAAATAGGTTTGAACTACATAATCCTTAATTTTAGGAGGCTCAAGAGTTTAAAAGAAAGGGGGACATATCCAAGTAAGAGAGCATGCTAGCTTTCCAATAGCTGGATGTTATCTACTTTTCCTAAGACTATATCAACCTGTTGACCATGAGCTGTCTTTTCATAAGAGTCCCACTTAATCCAAAAATTAGACTGGAACTTAGAGCCAATAAATACATTATAGGCCTGCATTTCCTGTACATCTTTTGTATATAGCCTCCATGCCTTCTAAGAACACTTTGTTCCTTCTCTCAAAATCCTTCCCCACTTTTAAATAATTTACTTTTGAATTCATAAAAACCTCACCTTATTAATCATCATATTATTGCATCATATTAAACCCTGATCAGCCCTTAAAATGCTAAAGAAAAGGCCGGACGCGGTGGCTCAAGCCTGTAACCCGCACTTTGCGAGGCTGAGACCGGGCCGATCATGAGGGTCAGGAGATAGAGACCCCCCATTACCTGGCTAAAATACGCCGTGAAACCCCGTCTCTACTAAAAAAGCTGCAAAACACTACGCCGGGTGCGCGGTGGGGCGGGCGCATGTAGTCCCACTCTCGGGAGGCTGGGGGCAGGAGAAATGGCATAAACCCGGGAGGCGGAGCTTGGCAGTGATGCTGAGATCCGGACCACTGCAACTCGGCAGCCCTGGGTGACCACGAGCGAGACTCCCATCTCAAAAAAAAAAAAAAAACAAAAAAAAAATGCTAAAGAAAAGACATTACTATGTTTCTTAATGAATACACAAAATCTTTCAGTACAAATACTTTTGTATTCAGCCCCTGTAAAACCATCAGATGTTGGAAAAGTTTTTAAATATAAACCAACCAAAGGGTCTAGTTTTAACAACTTAGCTCTGAGTGGGTGAAATCCTACCCATTTCATAGAGTTCTCCAAATTAGTAACAACGTATATTAGTCTATTCTTACGCTGCTATAAAGAATTGCCTGAGACTGGGTAATTCATAAAGAAAAGAGATTTAATTGACTCACAATTTCGCAGGGCTGGGTGAGGCCTCAGGAAACTTACAATCATGGTGGAAGGGGAAGCAAACATGTCCTTGTTCACGTGGCAGCAGGAAGGAGAAGAATGAGAGACAAGCAAAGGGGGAAGCCCCCTATAAAACCATCAGATCTCATGAAACTCATTCACTATCATGAGAACAATTACCTCCACCTGGTCCCACCCTTAACACATGGAGATTATTACAATTCAAAATGAGATTTTGGATGGGGACACAGCCACACCATATCACAATGTAAAATAAAAGGAGGGTCATTTGGAGCTTTGAAATTCTTCTCCTGACAGTCCTATCTTCTTTACTCAAGAAGTATGTAGTCATTTTCAGAATTTGCTCCAGGGCCAACTTCTTAATTTAGATGTCAGCAAATCAGTGATGGCAAAAGCTACGCAAAGAAAAAAAAACACATCAAAAAGGACGCGGAGCCAGATGCTGCGGAAAGTCAGGGACCCCGAATGGAGGGATCGGCTGAAGCCATGGCAGAAGAACATAAATTGTGAAGATTTCATGGACATTTATCACTTCCCCAATCAATACTCTTATAATTTCCTATGCCTGTCTTTACCTTAATCTCTTAATCCCGTCGTCTTCGTAAACTGACGATGTGTGTCGCCTCACGACCCTGTGATGATTGCATTAACTGCACAAGTTGTGTATAAAACATGTGTGTCTGAACAACATAAAATCCAGGCACCCTGAAAAAGAACAGAATAACAGTGATATTCAGGGAACAAGGGAGATAACCATAAGGTCTGACTGCCTGTGGGGCTGGGCAGAACAGAGTCACATTTTTCTTGTTGCAGAAAACGAGTAGGAGAAATATCACTGAATTCTTTTGCCAGTAAGGAATGACCCTGGGAAGGGAATGCATTCCCAGGGGAGGCTTATGCACGGTCACTCTGTGGGTGTCTGTCTTATGTAGTTGAAGATAAGGGATGAAATACACCCCTTATCTTAAACCTCAGGCTTGCTAGGATTAGGAATTTCCAGCCTAGAATTTCAAGACCGGTTCTCTGCTCTTGAACCCTCTTTCCTGTTAAGATGTTAATGTCAATGCATGCATGGTGGGACATAGAACATCATCAGTAATTCTAATTTCGCCCTGGCCTTGTGACCTTGCCCTGCCCTTCTGTCCTTGTGATCTTTTATTGCCCCTAAAGCATGTGATCTCTGTGATCCACTCCCTATTCGTACACCCCTCCCCTTTTGAAATCCCTAGTAAAAACTTGCTGGTTTTGCGGCTCAGGGGTCATCACAGAACCTGCTGACATGTAACGTCACCTCCGGAGGCCCAGCTGTAAAATTTCTCTCTTTTGTACTCTTTCTCTTTATTTCCCAGACCAGCGGACACTTAGGGAAAATAGAAAAGAACCTACATTGAAATATTGGGGGCTGGTTCCCCCAATAGCCAGAGATCCAATCAGCGGGGGTGTTTGGGAAGCCCATTTGCCCCAGACTGAGGCTGCACATTGAGGTTCTGCTGCTATCTCCCAGGTTTGCTCAAGCCTTGCCACTTCCAGGGACCATCTCAACAATCTGCAACCAGTGCGGCCACCTTCATCTCACTCCTGCAGCTTCGTTGCAACCTTAGTCTCTCTCTTATTTTGATGAATGTCAGCATTTGCTGTTTTCTTCTCCATCCAAATACAAAGCCGTTCACTTCTTCTCCTGGTCTCATTTTCCATGCTTGCTCAGCTTTCTCCTTTGTTGGATTTTCCCTACTGCCCTCAATAACCATAGATGTATATACAACGGACATCTATGTATCTGATGGCTGGAAACTGCAGAGTACTAATATTTGTAAACATTGATAAAAGCTCACTTTATTTTGAGGGGAAAGTTTCCATCAGTTCAAGGAGGAATCACATTGGTGAGCCCTTTTTATAATGTGGATTTAAGTGAAGTTCCTACACAAAAGTAGGCGCTTCCTACTGAGACATTAAGCATGCAGTGTAATTGGTATATTTTGAAAGGCCATCTTTGTTATGGACAGGCATGGCTCTGCAGAGATTACTGGGTTGTTTAGCAATTTGGAGGGTGGGCCAGAGAGCAGCAGAATGAGAGAGGGGGACTCCTAAGGAAGAAGGAGAGGTGCTGGCCCCATCATTGCAGTAGCAGGAAAAGGGGAAGAAGGGATAAGTACCCCTGAAGAGACATGGCCCATGGACTTCAAGAGCTAGGATATCTGATATCCAGTGTCAAACTTTTCTATTTTTAGTTTGTGAGTGGAGTTGGTTATAGCTAACAATGTTGTATTCTCGGTGTCTTAGGGGAAAAAGAGAAATAAAGGCCTGTGCCCCTACTTTCGAAGGAAGCAAACGCATTGTATCAGCGAGACAGCCACAGTATCGGTAAGGATTAGGTTTACTTCCAGGTGAAAGGTAACGGAATATGAGAACATTTAAATAATGTAAACAAGGTCCAAAGTCAAGCAGCCAAGGACTGGTGTGGGGGCTCCATGACCATCAGGAACCTAGGGTCCTTTTATTCTGTTGCTCCCCCATCTTCAACATGTCACATCCACCTGTGGTCCAAAATGACTGCCTGACTGACAGCTGCCAGGTCACATTCTCAGGAAGGAGGAAGCTATCCCCCCATGTTTGAGGGATAGCTCCTCAAGCACCGTGGGATATCTCCATATCTAATTGACTAGAACATACTCCCATGACCTCACCTAGCTGCAACAGAGACTGGGAGATGTAATTTTTGTTTTGGATGCCCACATGTTCAATTAAAAACCAGAAAAACCAGAAGTTCTATTAGTAAAGAAGGGAAGACTGATGTCAGCACTATGGTATACATAGTAATCTCCCTCCCCCAGGATGTTCATGCCCTAATCCCAGGACCTGTGAATATGTTATTTTACATGGCAAAAGGGATGTTGCAGGAGTGATTAAAATACGTATCTTGAGATAGGGAGATTTTCTCATATTTTCTGGAGGACCCAATATCATCACATGAATCCTTAAAAGCAGAGAATGCTTCCTGGCTGTAGTCAGAGGGAGACATGATGACGGAAGGAAGGAACAAAAAAATGCAACACTGCTGGCTTTAGCAAATGGAAGGGGCCCTGAGCCAAGGCATGCAGGTGCCCTCTAGAAGCTGGAGGAGGTGAAAAACCGGATTCTTTCCTAGAGGCTTCAGAAGGAATATAGCCTTGCTGACACCTTGATTTGAGCCCAATGAAACCCATGTCAGACTTCTGACCTACAGAATTGTAAGATAATAAATTTGTGTTGTTCTAATCCACTAAACATGTGGTAATTTATTATAGCAGCATAGGAAACTAGATCAGGCACATGACCTGCATTCAGAGTCTCTGCTATAGCTATGCAGGCATCAGCGTGATCCAGGGATGGCCAGAGGTGTCAGAAACCCAGAGCACGCATCTACAGCAAGAAGTGGAAAACAACAACAAATGAATGTATAGAAATTCACAGACTCACCAGGATCCTTAGAAGTGATCCCGGGCTTTCTGAAGAACGAGGCCTGCGTTGTTACTATTTAAGTATTAAAGGAAAGAATGATTCTCCCTTCTTGCATAATGCAAAGCTAGTTATATTACCTCCTCTCACCCTCAAAATCTATATTCTTAGGGAACTGTGGCAGGAAAGAGATGTTAACTATCTAAAGAACTTGGGTGGTGTCGTGGAAAGCTAAGGTTAAAGGACCAGATTTCATCCATTCATTCATTCATTCATTCATTCATTCATTCAGTACCTACAGGGTATTTATAAAGTCTGGAAACAGATTTTACAAGTTGCAGATGTCCTTGATGACACTATGCACATTTGCCTATATGTTCAGACTTTGTGGACATCTTGCTGCATGCCCAAGAAAGCAGCAAAGCAGAGAGATGGGGGCCTGCCTGCAAGGAGCTTACAGTCTACGAGGAAGGCAAATAACTAAGTGATGGCTCTAGAGAGGGAGGAGCTTCACATGATGGATGCACGCTCACTAGTTCAGATCTTGGCTCAGCACTTACTATAGTCTGACCTTGAGCAATTTTTTTTTTTTTTATTATACTTTAAGTTCTAGGGTACATGTCCATAACGTGCAGGTTTGTTACATATGTATATTTGTGCCATGTTGGTGTGCTGCACCCATCAACTCGTCAGCACCCATCAATTCATCATTTATATCATGTATAACTCCCCAATGCAATCCCTCCCCCCTCCTTTTTTTTTTTTTAAACAGAGTCTTGCTCTATCACCCAGGCTGGAGTGCAGTGATACGATCTCAGCTCACTGCAACCTCCGCCTCCCGGATTCAAGCAGTTCCCTGCCTCAGCCTCCTGGGTAGCTGGGATTACAGGCGCCCACCACCATGCCTGGCTAATTTTTGTATTTTTAGTAGAGATGGGGTTTCACCATCTTGGCCAGGCTAGTCTTGAGCTCCTGACCTCACGATCCACCTGCCTCGGCCTCCCAAAGCAGTAGGATTACAGGCGTAAGCCACTGCGCCTGGCCGACCTTGAGCAAATTAATTCTCTTTGCCTTTATTCTAGAAAACAATTTCTAGAATTGTTGCTAGGATTAAATGAGTTAACACATACATAGAACAGTTCCTAGCACATAATAAGCAGCTAAATACTTATCAGCTACTACTATAATTGGTGCCAGCCGTGTGATCTGGAGCCTAGGCTTCATTTCCTCATACTAGTAGCCTACAATACCTCACAGGATCTGCCAGGTCAGATGCAATAGGTGTAAAAGATATTTATGTACTGTTAAGGTACATTACAAAATGTATAGTGTCATCACCACGGATTTATTTACTTCTGATGTTGATTGTTTACTGTCCCTACAGGTAAGCTTGCAATGTAGGAATCTTTTTGTCTTTTGTCACTGATGCATCCTGATCTCCAAAAACAGTGCCTAGTACATAAAGCACTCAGTAGAGACTTGTTGAATTTCTTGAATGAATCAAGAAATTAATGAACAGATAAATAAGTGATCCTGGGAGTTTGAGGCAGCTCAGATGGCCATAACAAAATACCACAGATTAGGTGGCTTAAGAAACAGAAATTTATGTATCACTCTCCTGGAGGCTGAAGTCCAAAATCAAAGTGCTGGCCATTTTGGTTCCTGGTGAGGGCTCTCTTCCTGGCTTGCAGGTGGCTGCCTTCTTTGTGTGTGCTTACACGGCAGAAAGACAGACAGAAAGAGAGAGGGACAGGGAGAGATAGTGAGGGCTGGTGTCTCTTCTTATAGGGCATGGATCTCATCACCAGGGCTCCACTCTTACAACTTCATTTAACCTTAATTACTTCCTCAGAGGCCCTACCTCCAAATACGGTCACATTAGAGTTTAGGGTTTCATCATATGCATTTTTAGGGGACACAGTTCAGTCAATAACATGGCATGAGTGCACACATAAATTTCCATAAACATAGAAACAAAATTCCACAAATTCATAAATTCATTGTGGCTTGTCATCTCTTGACATGAACTTCTTTGAGCTCTGGCCATCTCAGGATACCAGCACCACCACCATTAGCACCCTGGCCTTTGTCTTCTTTGCAGGCCGAGTCTCTCCCAGGTTCCCCTGACTGCAGCTCTACCAAGCCAATTGTCCAGTGTGACCAAGGAAGAAGAGTCTTGCAGATTTAACCAAGAAAGGGAAGGTCCAGTTGGTCTTATCAAAAGACAAAATTCCAACAAATATATTTATAGATCTAATTGGCTTTTATTTGCAATTCACGAATCAGGGCAGCTTCCATTCAAAATAGCATGAGGGTTCCTGCTGGTCAGCAGAAGAACAGTGGGTTTTATGAGGTGAGAACAAGGAAACAGGAAAAAAAAATTTTGAGGTGGATTGGCTACATCAGGTTACTTTTTGTGTAAAAATTAAAGCAGAGAGGACTTCCTTATTGCACTGACTCAGGTAGACCGGAATCTTCTGTTCTCAAGAAAAACTAGTCTGTGTTGGATCTATCTGCTTTCTTAAAGCTTCTATTTGATGATGAGGCATTTAGCATGAATGACTCCATTTTGGTTTGGTCCGGTCTGCTGGGGCCTAGTACAGGAGTTCAGTCCAAAATAATGGGCTCCCATAATTTTGTTTAACAGCCTAAACTTAAATTCTTCAGTGATCTGAATCTTCAGCTAGACCAGAATCTTCTGCTAAGCTGCTCTCCTTTTGACTGTCTAGCTGAACTGTTGAAGGTCGCAAAATATTTAGCAGGTAAAAGTACTGTTCAGGAACTCTAATAATTTATTTTGTATTCACGGTGCTTTTCTGGCTTATAGAACATTGTTAATAAGTTGTTCTAATGTGCATTTATATTTCTGGATTTATAAATATTATGAATAATGTGATGATTATTGAGAGGCATATTGCCAAATATGCATAAACTGATTATCAGTCTATCTTTGTATTTATCAGTGTATATAAATATGTCAGTTTTGTTTTCAGGGAAAAAACTGTTCGCAATCTATAACTTTCAAGGCTCTTATCTCTAAATTGAACTTGCACCTAGTGGTATCAAACAGAGCAAGCCTCCAGATAGTAACTAAATAGTCCTTTTTCTTATGACAGCTACTTAATCTATAACAAAACAAGCAAACATAAAAACTAAATGATATCTAAAGTTTACCACCAAGAAAATAAGTCAACAACTGAACAAAGCACCTTGCTTCAGGCTAGGTCTTACATACACACACAGTAAGGATTTCAAAACCACTTCAGAAGAGACTCAGAAAGCTGCTGCACCCGGCCTTGCCCTTAGGTTTGGTTTGTTAGCTTCAGGGTCACAGTCCCGGTAGGGAGCTGAAGCATGAGTCAGACCTGCTTCAGAGCCCCACCAGCACTCACAGGGCCCAGTGAAAAGCCACGGGCTTGTTGGTAGCCAGGCCAGGAGACTCAAGGGCCACGCCCGTAGTTCGACAGAGTCATGTTAACCGTGGTTGTTATGGAGACAGCCAGTGTTCTTCATGAATGAGTAGCTGTTTTGTCGCTCTGCCTGGGTCCGGGGGCAGGCTGGCCCCTTACAAAGGCACCCACTACTGAAGACAGGCTCAGAGGTAGGAGTGGCCCAGCCCTGCCTTGTAGACACAGATTGAGCTCTGCTGCAGAAAATGCTTGACAAAAGACTGTGCCCACCCCCAGTCCAAACATGGATTCACTCTTACAACAGCCATGTATAACCACAACTGGCTTATTGTCCTGCTGATGGCTGCACACATGGATTTTCCCACAACTTTCAAAACCCTTCCTGAAGGGTGCTGTGGAGCAAATCCCAGAAGATAAACACCGTGTGAATGAACCCAGACGCAGAGGGCTGTGATCACAGGCCCTAGAGCAGCCCTGGAAGTATGCAGGGTTCTTCCCTAAGGCACCACCTTCTCACTAACCAAAGAGGGACCGATTGGTGCTGAGTCCCTCTCGCTTATTCTGCTAGGTTGAAGCCTGCTGGATGCAAACTTTGTGCTGTGCTTTTTGTATTTGCTGTTTGCAGAGCAGAATATTACTTTTTGGTGGAAGATAAAGCTGTGGGTATTTGAGTCCCCTGCCCTCAATTAACTCATAATCTCTTGGACTCACATATGAACAATAAGAGAGTGGAACAGAAAAGTGGCTCGTAACTGATACAGGGTTAAGCCTGTGTAATGACAAACTTCAGAGCTGAACAAGCAGAGGACAAATAACTTAAACGCATGGCTTCAGAGCACTGAGGTCAGAACTATGCAGCCGTTAAAAAGAATGAGGTAGAGCCTGTGTGCTAATATGGAATAAGCCTAAAACACACAAGAGACTGACAAAGTAAGGAGCAGAACAGCCTGTATGATGTGTTCCCATTTGTGGAGAGGAGGGGGGAGGAGGGAAGAAGGGGAGGGAGAAGGTGGGAAAATGCGGAGAATAAGCTCAGAGCATTCCTAGGAAACTGGCAACAGATTTTGTTTTGTTTTGTTTTGTTTTGAGACTGAGTCTCACTCTGTTGCCCAGGCTGGAGTGCAGTGGCGCAATCTCGGCTCACTGCAACCTTCACCTCCCGGGTTCAAGCAATTCTCCTGTCTCAGCCTCCCAAGTAGCTGGGACTACAGGCACACGCTCCTACACCGGGCTAATTTTTGTATTTTTAGTGGAGATGGGGTTTCACCATATTGGTCAGGTTGGTCTCTAACTCCTGACCTCAGGTAATCCACCTGCCTCAGCCTCCCAGAGTGCTGGGATTACAGGCCTGAGCCACCGCGTCCTGCCCCACCTTTAAAAAAAAAAAAAAAAAAAAACTTTGTTGGGGGTGTAACTGACAGACAATAAGCTGCACATATTTAAAGTATATAGTGTGATATATGTACATACCAGCGAAACTATCATCTCAAAAGGTACACATCTTCATCCTCCTCAAAATTTCCTTGGGCCCCTTGGCAACGCCTCCCTCATGATCCTCCCCACCCATTCCTCATTCCCAAGCCAACACTCCGACATTGACGTGCTTTCTGTCAATACAGATTAGTTGGTATTTTCAAGATTTTTTTTTCTTTTTTTTTGAGATGGAATCTCACTCTGTCGCCCAGGCAGGAGTACAGTGGTGCAATCTCGGCTCACTGCAACTTTCGCCTCCCAGATTCAAGTGATTCTCCTGCCTCAGCCTCCCTAGTAGCTGGGATTACAAGCACATGGTACCACACCCGGCTAATTTTTGTATTTTTAGTAGAGACAGGGTTTCACTATGTTGGCCAGGCTGGTCTTAAACTCTCAATCTTAGGTGATCCACCCACTTAGGCCCCCCCAAAGTACTGGGATTACAGGCATGAACCACCGCACCCAGCCTACAATTTTATATAAATGGAATTATATGATATTTACTTTTTTTTTCTGGCTTACCACACAATAATTATTTTGAGATTCATCCATGTTGTGTGTATCAGTAGTTCCTTTCTTTTTAATGTTGAGTAATATTTTATTATATGAATATATCACAACTTTGTAATATACATTTGCCACTGATGAGTATTTGGGTGGTTTTCTGTTTTGGGCTATCAGGAATAAAGCTGCTATGGACATCTGTATACACATTTTTGTATGGATTTATTTTTCTTTTCTTTTGGTTAAATATCTAGGCTTAGCATGGCTGGGAATTCCTGTAGGTACATGTTTAACGTTTTAAGAAAATGCCAAATTCCTGGTTCTAGTAATTCCTTTGCAGAGTCAATCAGGTTTTCTGATGCAATTTCTAACGGAAAATCCAATCCGATTTTCTGATAGAAGGATCTGACAAATGCTCGTGTGTGTGAAGAAAGATCGTTTTACTTGTTCTTTTCCAGTCTAGATGTCTTTTACTTATTTTTCTTGCCTGATTGTCCTGGAAAGAAGTTCCCACACAATGTTAAATAAAAGTGGTGGGAGCAAAACCTCCCTGTCTTCTTCCTCCTATTAGTGGGAAGTATTCACAGTCTTTTGACAGTAAATATGATCTTAAACATAGGATTTTTGCAGATGCCCTTTATCAAGTTGAAGAAATTCCCTATTAGTAGTAGTTTGCTGAGAGTTTTTATCAGGGATGAATGTTGTATTTTGTTAACTATTTCCATTTATTGAGATTATCATATAAGTTTTTCTTTTTTTTGAGACAGGATCTCACTTTGCCACCCAGACTGGAGTGTAGTGGTGCAATCACAGCTCACTGCAGCCTGGACTCCCCCAAGCTCAAGCAATCCTCCCATCTCATCCTCCCAAGCACCTGGTACTACAGGTACGCACCCCCACACCTAACTAATTTTTTATTTTTATTTTTTTTGTAGGGACAAGGGCTTACTATGTTGCTCAGGCTGATCTTGAACTCCTGGGCCAAGCAATCTTCCTGCCTCGGCCTCCCAAAGTGCTAGGGTTAAAGGCGTGAGCCACTGCTCCCAGCCTGATGTGGCTTTTGTTATCATTGTCATTTTTGTTAGTTAACATGGTTAGTCAATTAATAACAATAATTGACATTATTAATATTATGTTATGTGTAATATGCATAATAATATAATATGCAATATAAAATTGATATATCTCAGGATTCCTAAGATAAACCTTATTTGGTCATGCTTTATTATATTTTAAATGTATTTTTGAATTAAATTTGCTGACATTTTATTAGAATTTTTGTGTCGATGTTCATGAAGGATATTGTTCTGTAGGTTTTCTTTTTTCTTGTTATCCCAAGGTGCTGGGATTACAGGCATGAGCCACCGCACTCAGCCAGCATTTTTAAAATCCAGATTTATGGGCATCCCTCTGCCCATGGAATCAGTATTCCTAAAGACTGGCCCCAACACTGGCAGTTTAAACAGGTGCCCCAGGCAACAGCTCCTTAGAGCTCTCTTTAAGGTTCTGCAAGGTAGGCAACTTTACCATGAGATATGAATTCAAGTCAACTTGTCTAAAAGCTGCCTCTCTACATAAGGGCTACCTTGAAATCCCACTGTCAAGACCTCAGTCATTCAGCTAAAGGGAAGGATTAAAAAGCAGAATGTCTGTTACAAAGCAAGTGCCTCTGCAGTTGAGCCAGATGCTTTTGATCTCTTCTCAGAGAAGAGCAATTTATCCAGATTCTTACATCTTTATCTCAAAGTGCTTAATGCAAGTATATGTTGACAGGTACTCTACTCCAAGAGGTAAATGGCAGGACTTTCCTTGCACGCACGTCCGTTTTGGGATTTACCAGATGAGAATGTCTCGTGCAAGCTACCATCAGTCACTAAAACCTTAGTCTGAAAGAGCAGCTGTGGAGAGACGGAAAGTCTGCTGTGTGGATCACTTGCTGTGTGAGCAGGAGGCTGCCACTTACACCATCTAAAGCAGTTTTTCCTTCTGAGAAATGAGGACTCCTGCCCCTCCTACCTGTCATGACCACCGCAGGGCTTGAGGGAGTAAGAGGCTAGTCCTCATGCACAGGAACCCTCTGGCAGTCCCGAGGGAGGAAAGACCACCTGTTTTGCTGCTTGCCTGGAGTCTAAACTGTCTGGTGGTCTTTCGAAAACTGCTGTTAATTAACTGTGGCTGACTTGGTTGACTGTTCTTTTAATTATTTGCTTGGGGTGACTCTTTTGTTCTGTGTAAAATTTGTTTAATACTCAGAATAATCAGCCTCTATAGAGTGGAAAAAAAAAAAAAGAAAGAAAAGGACTTTAAAATGCAAATTTCTCTCCCTTGATCCCAAGCATCCACAGCGCTTTGAAGGAGTTTGATAGTGATATAATGAGTGACTTAAAGGTTCCTGGAGAACTTAACCTAAATGCAAATCAATCTGTAAAATTTAAAACCAACCCACCTGAAAACAATCAGAACTATGGTTGCTTTTCTGGGAAAGGTGGGGATTGACTGTAAACGTTGCAGGAGGCAATTTTCTAGGTTGATGGTAATATTCTGTGTCTTGGTAGGGTTTTGTGGTTACAAGGCAAATGCATTTGTCAAAATCTAATAAATGATTGTGCATTTCATTGTATGCAAGTTTTACATTCAAGGTAAGAGATGGATCTAGCAAAACGTTTCTTTCCTACCTCATGAAAACACCACCACCTTTTGGCCTACATGAAAAGAATACTGTCACTGGACAGAAATGGGTTCATTCACCCATGCAACAGAAAGCCAAACACGAAAGTACCAGATTTTTGTAGGGAGAAAGGACTGTTGCCAGGCAGCCAAGCAAGGAGATGGGAGTGAGGCTCAAAACTGTCTCCCCATATAAGACCTACATTTGTAGATTTAAGGAAAAGATCTTGGAGGTGGAATTTTGGAGCTGGACAATGATTGGCTGAAAGGAAGAGGTTTGGAAAGTCTCTGGGTATGTGCCATTGCCTCTTCAAGCTTCTTCAAGGGTTGCAAGTGCAAATTTGTAGGGAACTGGTTGTGACATTAGAAGGTCATTCATCAGAACAAGAATAATAATTGTATCTATATCATAGAGTTGTTATAACAGGGATTAAATAAGAATTTAGCACAATGTATAATGCGTAGTAATCACTAGAAATCATTGGCTATTGTCAAAGGTTGTTGTATTAGTATTTATTAGACTTCAACGTCTCAAAGTCTGTGTTGGTTTGGAAACTTTGCTTTTTTTTTTTTTTCTTTTAATAGGAACAGAGGTAGTAACTCCGTGTAGTGAAGATATTATGTCTATTTAATTCTGTGCTGTCATAACCACTTTTAGAAAGGTACTTGCAAGTAACAAAACACCCTATATTATTATTATTTTTGAGACAGAGTTTCACTCTTGCTGCCCAGGCTGGAGTGGTTCCTGAGGAGCTAGGATTACAGGTGTCTGCCACCACACCTGGCTAATTTTTTGTATTTTTAGTAGAGATGGGATTTCACCATGTTGGCCAGGTTGGTCTCAAACTCCAGACCTCAGGTGATCCACCTGCCTCGGCCTCCCAAAGTGTTAGATTATAGGCGTGAGCCACCGTGCCCAGCCCAACACTCTATATTTTATATAAATATTATACTATGGACCAACTTGTGTCTCTTCAAAATTTATCTGTTGAAGTCCTTACCCCCTGTACCTAAGAATGTGACTGTATTTGGAGGGGGATTTTAAAGAGGTGGTCATGGTAAAATGAGGTCATATGAGTGGGCCCTTATCAAATATAATATAAGCTGGGGAAATTTGGACACAAACATGCACAGAGAGAAAACATGTGGACACACAGGGAGAAGACAGCCATCTCCACGCCAGGGAGAGGCCTCAGGAGAAGCCAACCCTGCTGACACCTTGATCATAGACTTCCAGCCTCCAGAACTCTGGGAAAATAAATTTCTGTTGTTTTAGCCACCCAGTCTGTAGTACTTTGCTATGACAGTTCTAGCTAACTAATGGAAGTGCATATTAATAAATGATTTATTAAAAGATAAAGTATGGGCTGGGCACGGTGGCTCATACCTGTAATCTCAGCACTTTGGGAGGATGAGGTCGGCAGATCACCTGAGATCAGGAGTTCAAGACCAGCCTGGTCAACATGGCGAAATGCCATCTCTACTAAAAACACAAAAAATTAGCCAGGCATGGTGGTGTGCGCCTATAATCCCAGCTACTTGGGAGGCTGAGGTAGGAGAATCGCTTGAACCCGGGAGGCAGAGGTTGCAGTGAACTGAGATCGCACTACTGCACTCCAGCCTGGGTGACAGAGTGACTCTGTCTCAAAAAAATAAAAAAATAAAAAAATAAAAAATGAAGCATGATTAAGTGACCTTTTAATTCTAAGAGCATGACCTGTCATTTTTTAAAATGCAACATTGCACCGAAAATGAAAACTCTTCTTGGTTGTGTTTTAGAAAGAAAAAGAGTAAGTCACAAAGCAAGCTTTAGTTCCCAGGCTAGACATCACATTATATGATTTAAATTTCAATAAATAGAATTTTTTGGTTTCCAGAGCGTTGTTTCAAATTTCCCACTGAAGACATGTTGTTCTTAAATTGGATGACTACACACCTAATTTTAGCTCAAAATCTACAAGAGGTATAGGCACTATTGAAATTGTTGAAGGAAATGAGCTCAGAGATTTCAACAGCATGTGCTTAGGAGGTACACAGGACAACACAGAGCACACCATGACGGCTGGTGTGTTTATTAACCATCACTTCTCATTCTCTGTATTCTTTTATTTTCTTTGTTTTCTTTTTTTTGTTTGTTTGTTTTTGAGACAGGGTCTCACTCTGTCGCCCAAGTTGGAGTCCAGTGAGACGATCACAGCTCACTGTAGCCTCAACTTCCCTGGGCTCAAGCGATCCTCCCACCTCAGCCTCCTGAGTAGCTGGGCCTACAGGGACATTTTAGTACTTTTTGTACAGATGGGGTTTTGCCATGTTGCCCAGGCTAGTCTCCAACTCCTGGGTTCAAGCATTCCTCCTGCCTTGGCCTCCCAAAATGCTGGGATTACAGGCGTGTGCCACTGCATCCAGCCTTATTTTCTGTACCTGTGATGTTCTGGCATTTGGGGCCTCACTGACTAGGTCGATAGAGTCTAACCCTCCCAGGGTTGGCTAATTGCTAGAGATAGCACATGACTTGCCTTTGATTTGAGTGTGGCTTTCATCTGAGTGTGCCTTTCTTTTTCTTCTTCTTCTTTTTTTTCTTTTTATTTGAGACGGAATCTTGCTCTGTCACCCAGGCTGGAGTGCAGTGGCGCGATCTCGGCTCACTGCAACCTCAGCCTTCTGGATTCAAGTGATTCTCCTGCCTCAGCCTCCCAAGTAGCTGGGACTACAGGTGTGTGCCACCACGCCCAGCTAATTTTTTTGTATTTTTAGTAGAGATGGGGTTTCATCATGTTAGCCAGGATGGTCTCGATCTCCTGACCTCGTGATCTGCCCACCTTGACCTCCCAAAGTGCTAGGATTACAGGCATGAGCCACCACACATGAAAGTGTGTATTGCGTATTTAAAATGTATATTGCATATGTGTACTGCATATTGAAAGTGTGTATTGCGTATGAATGTGTGTATTGCATATGAAAGTATGCCTTGAACCAACCAATCCAAAGCCAGTTCACCTACCAACCCCCCACAACTTTCTCTATCTGACTCTCACACTCTAGGTCACTATCCACCTGCCCTAATCACCCCAGAGCCAGGTACCAGGCAACCAGAGACAGCCCCTGTGCCCCAGAGCTCACTGTACTCAAACTAGACAATCCTAAATCTGCTTACCGTGCCTTGCATTGACTTTTCTGTGGAAACCACACTAAAGACTATCGCCCAGGTTTTCCCCTTGCTCCCACTGTCTCCTGACCAATCCTGCTGTTTCCCATGAGGACCTGCAGGGCCTGGCCTGCCCCATTCTGCTGAGAACCAAGAGTCACAAACAGTCTTTCAATAGCAGTCATCTCCTGAACTCTTGGTCTCACTGTACCTGAATATAAAGAAAATCTTGGGTACATTGTAAAACAGGAAGCGCACTCAGAGGGGTCTACACAGGAGGCCTGTGGTCCCCCCTTAATCTGGATGGAACCACCTAGTCTGTAGGTTTCTATTCATCACTAGGCTCTTACCTCCACACTTCTTCCCCCAGGATGCCCCAAATTCCAAGTTAGATCTTCATTCCTTCAGTTTAAGCCTTTAGTTCTTTATTACATGCAGTCCCCCTGGATGTAGACATGGCTTATGCTTTCATCATTTATCCAACCCTTCCAGGATGTGAGAGCAAACTACACAGGCACTGGGCTGAGAACGGGAGAGGGATGGAAGAGATGCCGCTGCTGCTGTTGGTAGACATCCTTGTCTAATTTTTTCACTTATTTTGTCATTGAAGAAAGGGATTATGGGGACATGAACCTTGATTTTGACCTTATTTTTCCTTTCTTCCTTGTCTGTTTCTTTCTTACCTTTTAGTTTTTGGCTTCACTGGTTATCACTATAGCTAATCCAGATAAAGAATTACAAGATTTTCGTAACTAGATGGAAAACAATATTTCAATGATTAATCATCTTTAAATGATAATAATGCAAATTGTAAAAATGGTAAGGCTGGTTAAAACCAAACTCTTGGAATAAACAAGGAACCTGTGGAATAGTCTTCTAACTCCCACTTTTCTAAATGATTTCTACAAATACGTTTGTCTGTTTCTTTTCTTTCTTTCTTTTTTCTTTTTTTCTTTTTTTTTCTGAGACAGAGTCTTGCTCTGTTGCCCAGGCTGGAGTGCAGTGGTACAATCTCGTCTCACAGCAACCTCTGCCTCCCGGTGGTTCAAGCGATTCTCCTGCCTCAGCCTCTTGAGTAGCTGGGATTACAGGTGCATGCTGCCATGTCCAGCTAATTTTTTTGTTTTGTTTTGTTTTGGTTTTAGACAGAGTCTTGCTCTATCACCCAGGCTGGAGTGCAGNTCTACAAATACGTTTGTCTGTTTCTTTTCTTTCTTTCTTTTTTCTTTTTTTCTTTTTTTTTCTGAGACAGAGTCTTGCTCTGTTGCCCAGGCTGGAGTGCAGTGGTACAATCTCGTCTCACAGCAACCTCTGCCTCCCGGTGGTTCAAGCGATTCTCCTGCCTCAGCCTCTTGAGTAGCTGGGATTACAGGTGCATGCTGCCATGTCCAGCTAATTTTTTTGTTTTTGTTTTTGTTTTGGTTTTAGACAGAGTCTTGCTCTATCACCCAGGCTGGAGTGCAGTGGCGCGGTCTCAGCTCACTGCAAGCTCCGCCTCCTGGGTTCACGCCATTCTCCTGCCTCAGCCTCCCGAGTAGCTGGGACTAACAGGCGCCCGTCACCATGCCTGGCTAATTTTTTGTATTTTTAGTAGAGACGGGGTTTCACCATGTTAGCCAGGATGGTCTCGATCTCCTGACCTCATGATCTGCCCGCCTCGGCCTCCAAAAGTGCTTGGATTACAGGCGTGAGCCACTGCACCCGGCCTAATTTTTTGTATTTTAGTAGAGATGGGGTTTTACTGTGTTGCCCAGGCTGGTCTTGACCTCCTGAGTTCAGGCAATCCACCCACCTCAGCCTCCCAAAGTGCTAGGATTACAGGCGTGAGCCACCACACCCGGCCTGCAATTGCTATTTTTACATATTATCTCAGTGCTCTAAAATTAACCTAGCCTATGTGCAAGAATGGGTAAAGGCCCCTTAAACAAAAATGGAGTGAGTTCTGTTAGTTCTTTTGCTGTTTCACTGCTACAATGGCCTCTTAGAATTACAGTCACCTCATTTAACTGGGGCTCGATTTCATTATTTGAGGTCTTGGTGGATAGGAATCTTCAAGAGAAATACCTAATTCGAGCTGTATTGATGTCTTCAAGCATAAGGACAGGCTTGAAGGAAAACAGGCTGTTCCTAACCTGTATGAGAAATGAATCATGTTAACCTGGGGCCTTGGAAATGCTCATTTCAGGAGCTGTCCTTCAGGAGCTCTCAATCACTGAAGGTCTTGCTTTTTGAGTTTTCTCATCCGAGAATGGCCTCAAAGGGGCAGAGACGGTCTTGGGACTCTGCCTGGCAGCCCCTTCCCACCTCCCCTCATCCCTCCCTCCTCTTCCTTCTTTACCCCACATAATTCCCTTGGCCCCTTGCCAGTCGTGCTGTCCATATGTGAACAATGCTCTACTTTGGTGGAGGAAAGAAAGGAAGGGTCTTTAATTTTTTTTTTTTAATTATCAAAAGTATTGGTACTTTGTGGCTCATGCCTGTAATCCCAGCACTTTGGGAGGCTGAGGCAGGTGGATCAGTTGAGGCCAGCAGTTTGAGACCAGCTTGGCCAACATGGTGAATCCCATCTCTACTAAAAATATAAAAATTAGCTGGGCGTGGTGGCGTGCGCCTGTGATCCTAGCTACTCAGGAGCCTGAGGCAGGAGAATTGCTCGAACCCAGCAGGCGGAGGTGGCAGTGAGCAAAGATCGCACCACTGCACTTCACCCTAGGCGACAGAACAAGACTCCATCTCCAAAAAAAAAAAAAGTATTAGTACCTTGATATTTTTTTCTATCTCTAGAGGTTTGCTTACAAACACACATACCTATATCAGGGAGAGGATTACATAAACATTCAAAGAGATAAAACATTGATGATGCAACATCAGACATTCTTCAGGAAGGCAGTGAGGGTAGGATCCACCAGGCCCGGCCTCCCAAAGCTGTCCCCTCTTCTCCCCCTAGCTCCTCCATGGGTTAGGCTGGCTCCACTCTTGTGTTCTTTCCATCCTTAATTCAAACTCCATGTCCCTCTTCTCCGACTGTTTCCAAATTTCAAACTGCAGCCGTGATGGATTCTTTCTTGTAAGAAGGCTGCTCTTCCTGGCTAGCCTGAAAATCTTCCCCGGCTCATTACCATAGCAACGGGAGCACGCCACTGAAATCTGCGGCACGAAGGGGCTGGCAGCGCAGCCCCCACACACCACGACTCAGATGGCAGCCGCCTCAGGCCACTAAAGGAGCAACCCTTCCTGAGCTCATAGATATTAAAAATAGAGAATGGTATACCTTGATCAAATTACTGCATGCCTCCAGACCACTTTCCTCTCCTATGTGTGACAGGAGTGAGTTTTTCTTTCATTGCAGAGGAAAATCTAGATGGTTCTGTCTAATCCCACCCAAAATAGCAGTGACTCAGTAGACAGGTCGGGAGGACCCTCTATTCGGCAATCACCACCCCTCTACGGGCTCAGAGCCATCTGCACCTCAGGACACTCACATCTGGGGCTGGGGAAAGGGGGGAGAAGTGAGCTGTTTGGAGCCAAACACAATTTGGTGGCTGATACTGGCATGATCCTCCCTCGCAGTGCATGGGGCCTTCTGGATGCGGAGGGAACTGACCCATACGGAGAGGGAAAACAGAGGTTCTGTGGTTTAGGCAAGCACAGGGGCCACTCAGATGGTGAGCAGGTGGGCTGCAGGCCCTGAAGAGGCATTGACAAGGCCTGTGTCCAGTCCTCTCCCCAACCCAGGGAATCCTTTCTAGAGTCACTGCAGCCTCCAACTCCAGGCTCAAGAGATCCTCCCTCCCCAGTCTCCTGAGCGGCTGAGACTACAGGTGTGTGCCACCAAGCCCAGCTCATTTTTTGCAGGGGAGTGGGAGTGGTCTTGATTTTCCGGCTGGTTGGTCTTGAATAGACTTCTTTCAAGGCATTTCTTCCAAATCTTTTTCTAACTGCATGCATCCCTCCATTTCCCCCTCACGCCCCTGGCACTGAGGCTTTTAAAATTCAAAGACCAATAATTGAACCTGTTTCTCTTCCTGTTTTTCCCCTGTGCTATCCATACCCTTATGCAATGCATACAGACTGCCTAGATCAGGGGCTTATTTGAAGCTACTTTGTACAGGCTGGTGTAGTCTATAGGCCCCTTCATTGCATAAAAGAAGAAGGAAACCAATCATATTAAAAGACAAATTGTCAATACATTAAAAACCAAATGTGTGATATAATATGTGTGCTTCTTTATTAACACATTATTAATAAGATAAAGTTTTATTTCAAATTGTTGATGTGCATGAGTGTTGTTTTGAAACGTGCCACAAATCTAAAGTGCTATGAAAACACCTGTGTTTTCTATTGGTTGCAAAGTTATGAGTACTATGGAAAGGTCAGCTGCCTATGTTAAAATGGCAGGAAATGTTAAATTTCAGTTAGGTGTTATACCAAGAACTGTGAAGCATCTGAGATTTTACCCTACTAGAAAGGGTAACAAATTTGCATGAGACAGTTTTGGGGATGCTGATAGAAGACACGAGACTCCTGGGTCAGACATAAAAGACTGCTACAACAACAGCAGTATCCAGAATATCAGCATTTGTGCTCGTTCTCTGAGCCCCATTTCTGGCAGGGTAATGCAGAGAGGGCTAGATGATCCCTGCACACCCTGTGGGTTGAATTACATTGTTTATGTTAACATGTAATGCATGTAATGGATGTATCGCTTTTAAATAAATTAATATTTTAAGTTTTTCTCATTTTTTTCTTTTTTTTTGAGATGGAGTCTTGCTCTGTCACCCAGGCTGGAGTGCAGTGGTGCAATCTCGGCTCACTGTAATCTCTGCCTCCTGGGTTCAAGTGATTCTCCTGTCCCAGCCTCCCAAGCAGCTGGGATTACAGGCGTGCGCCACCACGCCCAGCTAATTTTTGTATTTTTAGTAAAGATGGGGTTTTAACATGTTGGCCAGGCTGGTCTTGAACTCTTAACTGGAGGTGATCCACCCACCTCGGCCTCCCAAAGTGCTAGGATTACAGGCATGAGCCACCACACCTGGCCTCAGTTTTAATTCCTAAAATATTGATAGATTCACATGATCAAAAACTCTGGGCTCATCAATAATTTGTAAATATGTTTACTTTAAAATGTTGGTCCTGAGACTAAAAGCTTGAGATCATCTGGTTTAGATTATTACATTGCATGGTTGGGAAGGTAGGCCTGAGGCAAAAACAAAAAACAGAAAACAAAACCAAAACCAAAAACCAAAATGCTGGCTGGCAATAAAGCATATTTGATAATAATAATAGAAAAACCGTTTTAGAGAAAGTGTTGAGTGAGGTGATACCTAGGGTGGCAACATTGGGATTCTGTGACATGGGAGGGTAAAACTCTTTTCAAGACTGAAGTCAAAGACACTTTGTTGGAAGGAAGCAACATGTTAGGAAGGAATGAATCCTTCCAGCAGCCTGGTGAATCCAAGGTTGAATTCTTCCCTCCAATACGGTATCACTTTAGTCCCCACTAGACTCTCCTAGAAAGAGTAGAGGAACAAGGAAGAAATCAGAAAAACTGAGCATTTGTCTAAAAGAGACTGAAGTCAGCATTAACTAGCTACTTTATGGTTCTCTTCCCAACTCCGCACCATTTCTCCATGGATACTCAAGAGGAAGATGAGCTCTATTCAATAAATGAAAGCATCAGCATTCTCTGTATACATGCAAGTCACTGTTTCTCATCCTGCACCACTGTAAACACCCAGGGTCTGGGTGTCTAAATAACCGAAGTCAGGGCTTTGCATCTTCCGGTTTACAGATCAGTGCTGCATAATCATTAGCTAACAAACCCATGGTGGTGGTGGTGGTGGTGGTTGGTGATGGTGGTGTCTATGCCTCCAAAGGCAGAAACTGAGTCTCTGGAAGGCTGAGGTGGTAGACGGGGAAAACCACAAGTAGAGGCACCCAAATGTAAAGACCAGAGTTTCCTCCTTTATGATTTTACCTAGAATGAAAATGGAAGACAGGAGTGCATGTAATTTAGACTTTTGGATGCTTGCCTTTCTCTACTTCCAGTAATAAACCCTTGACACATCGAACACAACTTTTTTTTAGATGAAGTTTCACTCTTATTGCCCAGGCTGGAGTGCAATGGTGTGGTCTTGGCTCACCACAACCTCTGCCTCCTGGTTTCAAGCAATTCTCCTCTCTCAGACTCCCAACTAGCTGGGATTACAGGCATGCACCACCAAGCCTGGCTAATTTTGTATTTTTAGTAGAGACAGAGTTTCTCCATGTTGGTCAGGCTGGTCTTGAACTCCTGACCTCAGGTGATCTGCCTGCCTCGGCCTCCCAAAGTGCTGGGATTACAGGCGTGAGCCACTGCGCCTGGCCTAACACAAGTTTTTTTTTTTCCCTCTTTGCTTTGGCTCCCTGATTCCCCACTTTTTTTTGTTGTTGTTGTTCTCATCGTGTTTCTTTTAGAAGTTTCTTTTAGAAGTTTCTTTTAGAAGTTTCTTTTAGAAGTTCAATGTGAAAAACAAGGTGGGTGTTGGAAGATGCCCTTGGCAAAGAAAATAGCTGCATCTTTTTTCATGCAACCTCCTCCTTCCCCCTACAATCTCCATCCTCCCCCTTGGCCCCTGATTCACTGTGTCCCTGAATCTCTCCTTCTGATTGATTTCCACTCACTGCCCTCAGGAATGTGCTCAAAAACTAATCATTACCAAAGTATCAATGCCCTGCTGGCTGCTCTGGTTATCCATTGCTGCATAACAAAGCATCACAAAATCCAGTGGCTTCAGACAACAATCATTTTCTTATTCTCTCTCTGGTTCTGGGTGCTGACTAGTGCAGTGGATCCTTCGCTCAGGGTATCTCCTGCAGTTGCAGTCAGATGGAAAACTCGGCGGCAGGGGAGGATGACTTCAGAGCTGACAGGTCTCCGTGTCTGGCAGGTGATGCTAGCTGTTGGCTGAGACCACAGTTGGGGCTGGTGGACAGACACCTACACATGGCCTCTGCATGTGGCCTGGGCTCCCTCACGGCATGGTGTCTCCTCACAGCAACAGGAGCCCCCCAGGATATAGCCAGGAGGAAGCTGTGCTACCTTTTATGACCCAGCCTCGGCCTCAAATCTGCTGTAGTCCATCTGTTGGAGTAGTCGTAAGCCCCCACCCAGATTCATGGGGAAGAGACACAGACTCCACTCTCAATGGTAGGAGTGTCCAAGAGTTTTGGGACCAAAGCAAGTCACAACTTTTCCTTTGCCCTCCTTAGTTAAGTCTGGACCACTGAAACTCCAGCTTTACTAAGACACTAGGGGCCAAGTGTGGTGGCTCACGCCTGTAATCCCAGCACCTTGGGAGGCTGGGGCGGGTGGATCACCTGAGGTCAGAAGTTCAAGACCAGCCTGGCCAACATGGTGAAACCCCATCTCTACTAAAAACACAAAAAAATTAGCCGGGCATGGTGGTGGGCACCTGTAATCCCAACTACTTGTGAGGCTGAGGCAGGAGAATCACTTGAACCTGGGAGGCAAAGGTTGCAGCAAGCCAAGATTGTGCCATTGCACTCTAGCCTGGGCAACAAGAGCTAAACTCTGTTTCAAAAAAAAAAGATACTAGGGCTTCACTTGCCATTAACCTGCCTCACTAGGAATGGCAGAGACTGGCAGCTGTCACAAAACATCTCTTCTGCCTTTCTTATTTAGGAAAAACACCCAGTTTTTATCTGGGCACATTGCTTCCCACAATATGAGACTCTATTTCCCAGATGCCTTGCAGCTAGATGTGGACATGTGACTAAGTTCTGGAGAAGCAAAGTAATCAGAAATCTCATACGCGACTTCTGAGAGGTGGCCTTAAAGGAAGGGAAGAAGCTCTTTTTCCTTTCTGCTGAATGGAATATGGAAGTGACAGCTTCGGCCGTCTGGGATTACAAGGATCCCAGGGTATTTGGAGCCATGGAGCGGTAGAACCTGAGTCCCTGTTGACTTTCAGACGTGCCCTTTCAGCCCAAGACTGCCCACTAAAGACTTACTCTGTGAGAAGCTAAAACTTTGCGGGCTTAAGTCACTGTCACTTTTGGCTTCCTGTAGTGATGAGACAGCTGAGCCTAATCCTAAAATGGTATAAAAACCAAAGCTCTCTGTCTTGGCTTTATGTCCCGAAGAGCAGAACCCTAAAAAGAAAAAAGATCTTCCCCAGATCCAGTTGAATATCCTTTTACTATTCACTAAAACATTAGATTCTCTCTTGAATCTGGTGTTTCTCAATAGGCGTGCTACTCATACGGAGAGACAAAAGCATTTTTGTTGTTGTTGTGCTGGACACTTAACTAAATCAATAGCAGGCCCGGCGCGGTGGCTCATGCCTGAATCCCAACAACTTTGAGAGGCCAAGGTGGGTGGATCACCTGAGGTCAGGAGTTCAAGACCAACCTGGCCAACACTGTGAAAACAACCCCCTCTCTCCTAAAAATACAAAAATTAGCCAGGTGTGGTGGCACATGCCAGCTACTAAGAAGGCTGTAATCCCAGCTACTAGGGAGGCTGAGGCAGGAGAATCACTTGAACCCGGGAGGCGGAGGTTGCAGTGAGCCGAGATCGCACCATTGCACCACTGCACTCCCACCTGGGCGACAGAGTGAGACTTGTCTCAAAAAAATAAATAAATAAAAATAAATATGAAAATATTTTTTAAAACATTAGCCAGGCATGGTGGTGTGCGCCTATAGTCTCAGCTACTCGGAAGGCTGAAGCAGGAGAATTGTTTGAAACTAGGAGGTGGAAGTTGTAGTGAACTGAGATCACACCACTGCACTCCAGTCTGGACAATGGAGCAAGACTCTGTCTCATAAAAAGAAAAAAAAAAAAAGAAAAAAGGTCAATAGCAGACATTCCCTCACCCTCATGCCCACAAATCACTGTTAAAACACAAAAGTCAGCAGGGTGTGGTGGCTCACACCTGTAATCCCAGCACTTTGGGAGGTCAAGGAAGGTGGATCACCTGAGGTCGGAAGTTTGAGACTAGCCTGGTCAACATGGTGAAACTCTGTCTCTACTAAAAATACAAAAAGTAGCCAGGCATGGTGGCGGGTGCCTGTGATTCCAGCTACTCGGGAGGCTGAGGCAGGAAAATCGCTTGAACCTGGGAGGCAGAGGTTGCCGTGAGCCAAGATCATGCCACCGCACTCCAGCCTGGGTGACAAGAGCAAAACTCTGTCTCCAAAAAAAAAAAAAAAAACAAAGCTCCCCAAATTTCCAAATGCTCCCTAGGTATACAATATCACCCTCAGTTGGAAACCACTGCTTTGTGTGTGTGTGTGTGTGTGTGTGTGTGTGTGTGTGTGTGTATTGTACAATACTGGTCTGTTTTTAATTTTTTTGATACATAATAAATGTACATTTTTCAGGGTACATGTGATAATTTAATACATTCATATATTTGTAAAGATCAAATCAGTGTGATTGGAATATCTATCACCTTAAATCTTTGTCTTTACTTTGTGCTAGGAACACATTCAAATTATTCTCTTCTAGCTATTTGAAATATACAATAAACTATTGTAAACTATAGTCACCCTACTGGTCTATCAAAAACTGGTTCTTAGTTCTTCTATCAAACTGTATATTTGAACCGTATTAGTCAGCCTCTCTTCATCCTCCCCTCCGCCCTTCCCAGCCTCTGGTAATCACCAATCTACCCTCTACCTTCATAAGATCCACTTTTTTTTAGCCCCCACATTTAAGTGAGAACATGTGATATTTGTCTTTCTGTGCTTGTCTTTTAACACCTAACATAATGACACAACCACTGCTGCAGACCAAGAAAGCAGGACTGGCCCTCTCTCCCACCTACCTTAGATGTTCTATGTTCTTTCTTTCTGATGACTAATGCTGGGCATGACTCATTTCAAAACCCACATAGATGTGACCTCACCATGTCACCCTTGGTGGATACCTTGGTTCACTTTTTTTTGTTGTTTTTTTTGAGACGGAGTCTCACTCTGTCACCCAGACTGGAGTGCAGTGGCGTGATCTCAGCTCACTGCAACCTCTGCTTCCTGGGTTCAAGTGATTCTCTTGTCTCAGCTTCCCGAGTAGCTGGGATTACAGGCGTGCACCATGATGCCTGGCTAATTTTTTTGTAGCTTTAGTAGAGACAGGGTTTTACCATGTTGGCCAGACTGGTCTCAAACTTCTGACCTCAAGTGATCCACCTGCCTTGGCCTCCCAAAGGGTTGGGATTACAAGCATGAGCCATAACACCCGGCTGGTGCCTTGATTCTTAACTCTGGTTATGAGAAAATCTTTCTGGGTGCAGAGAACTCACCAAGTTTCCTAAGATGAGAGGTCTCTGGGCACACAAATCAAGGTAGGATGAGAAGAATTGGGTGCAAGTGCTCTATTCCACAGCCCATAAGCACATACTTGTGTGAAAAAAGAATACTATCAAAACAAAGGACAGAAACTACTGAAATACAATTGATGTTGATATTTAAAACTTTTTTAAAAAATTTTTGAGACAGGGTCTCACTTTGTCACCCTGGCTGGAGTGCAGTGGCACAATCTAGGCTCACAGCAGCCTCGAACTCCTCCTGGGCTCAAGCAATCCTCCTGCCTCAGCCCCCCAAGTAGCTGGGAGTACAGGTGTGTGCCACCATGCCTAGCTAATTTTTCATATTTTTTGTAGAGATGGGTTTTCTCCATGTTGCCCAGGCTGGTCTCGAACTCCTGAGCTCAAGTAATCCACCCACCTTGGCCTCCCAAAGTGTTAGGATTACAGGCTTGAGCCACCACACCACACCAGCCCCAAACTATTTTAAATAAGTATCCTCCTTTCTCAAAAGTCATTGAAAAACAAGCTATAGTAGAAGAATCATTGAGCCAGGCAACTTCTTAAGTTTGTAGGTTTACAAGTTTTCTTAATATTGCTGCACAGGTAAAATAAACCATGGAACCTCTCATTCCACAGTTATAAGCCTCAAGGTCAAAAAAACTAACATACTTCAGTAGCCTTTTGAAGGAGCTGAGGGAATATTCTGAGAACAAAAAGCATGCAAGCATTAGTAAAGTAGAAGAACCACTTTTCGTACAACTTCATCTTGATGCAAAAACACACACCTTTCCCACCTACACTGGACCAGGGTGCTACCTTATATTAGGTTGGTGCAAAAGTAATGGCAAGAGCCACAATTACTTTTGCATCAACCTAAAACAAGTAACTAATTGTGGCTTTTGCCATTACTTTTGCACCAATCTAATATATACCAGACCTCACATCTTCAAACTGTGACATGATACCCTCCAGCATGGTCCTTTTCCTTCTCACTTGCTCAAGGAAACTGACAGGCATTGCACACAGCCCCACCCTGCCCCTCTGGCTGGTTCCTCCACAGTCCTTGGCATTTGGACCTGTCTCTAACGTGTACCCCACAACAAGAAGAGCAAAGGTGAAGGCAGCTCTGTAAGAGCATCAGTCAAAAGATGTTACAGGTCTCACAACACACTACGGCACCTCTTTACTCGGTGATGGGAGACTTTTACAAACTAATATGTCCTTCTCAATTCCAAATCGCATCCAGGTTCATGACACCATGGAGGTATAATCGCACTGTTTTACAACCCCAATCAATACAGAAGACTGAAGGCAGTTACCTGAATGTTTAAAATTACAAGAGCCATCTACTCTAGAATGAGGATGGATCAACGTCCAGGAATTTCTACTTTCCTTTGGAGTATAACCACCTGACCTTTCAAAGGTTTGGAATAATCAATAAAAAACCTTCTTTCAACACAGGATTTCCAGAGAACAAAAACAAAACAATGGCAAAACCCAAACAGGATACCCAGTTAAATCTGAATTTCAGAAAAACAACACATAATTTTTTTAGTATCTGTCCCATGGTATATTTGGGAAACACTTGTACTAAAACAATTATTTGTTGTTAATCTGAAGTTCATATTTAACTGGCAAACCTACCAGGTAACAAAAAGATTCTAAAACTCTATTAGTCAGGATTCTTTTGCCTGCTTGTGACAGAAACCCATTTCATACTGGCCTAAGTAAAATGAGAAGTTAAATGGCTGATAAAACTGCTAAGTCAAGGGATAGATCTAGCTTCAGATACTGCTTGATCCAGAAGTTCAAATGACATCATCGACACTAGGTATTTGTCTCTATCTTTCTCCACATATAAGGCCCAGGTCTCTACGTGATGGCCATAAACAGCTTGAGGTCTATATTCTCCCAATATGGGCTGCCTTCGTGGGAAAAGAGAACTTTTCTGTCTCAGTAGTTTCAGAGATTGTCCTATAATGGAGTCTTAACTGGACTAATTGGGTCATGTGCCTCTCCCTGAACCAATTACTAGAGCCTATAGAATTGGACGTTGTATCAGTTTCTTATGGCTGCTATAACGAATTACCCAACCTGGATGGCATAAAACAATTGAAATTTTATTCCCTCATAGTTCTGGAGGTGGGGCTGTGTTCCTCCAAAGGCTACAGCAGGGAAACTGTTCCAGCTTCCCGTGGCCAAAGACATCCTTGGCTTGTGGCCCCATACTCCAGTCTCTGCCCTCTGTAGTCACATTGCCTCCTATTTTCTGTCTCAAAACTCCCGTTTCCTTTCGATTATAAGGACACTTACAGTTTATTCATAGCCTACCCAGATAAACCAGGATAGGCGCCCCCTCTCATGATCCTTAACTTAATTACATACTTTGCCATATAAGATAATATTTAAAGGTTCTGGGGATTAGAGCATGGATATATCTTTGGTGGGGGACAACTGTTCAGCTTACGACAGATACTTAGGATTGAAAAGTCAGGGAGAAATAGTTCTCCAAAAAAATGATGATGTTGGTACCTGAAAAAGGAAATAAGGGATGCTGGGAAGCAAACACAGCAAGATATTTACAGCAAATACTTTTTAATCTGTTCAATTCAATTTATTTCATGCAGTTTACCCTTGAACAATCTAAGGGTTAGGTACACCCTCATCTCTGCACAGTTGGAAATCTGCATTTGATTCCCCCAAAACTTAACTACTGATAGCCTACTGTTGACTGGGAGCCTTACTGATAACATAGACAGTTGATTAACACATATTTTGCATGTTATATGTATTTTATGCTGTATTCTTACAAAAAGGTAAGCTAGAGAAAAGAAGGCAGCATTTAAGAGCAATGAACTAGGATATCTAGCAGAAGAAATCTCTAAGCAGTAAAGCATTCAAGGTGTTGCATGGATTATTTTGGCTGCTTACAGTAAAATTAGAGAAGAGATAAATGATTAAAAAATGAAATTTATAATTAAAAAGGAAGCAGAAAGTAAAAATTGTGAAAATGTTTAGCCTGGCCAAGAGTGCAAAGGGATGTCTGGGAGAGTCTCATAAGGATGTAAGTCCTTGTAGGGATGTGGTCCAGTGAACCCTTGCTAAAGAGATTACCATGGATAGAAGGGAGTCAGGTATATTCATCAAGACAAGAAAGACCCCAGTGGCATTTCAGAGATTTTTTCAGGTTGCCCCTTCCAACGTAGGTCTAGAGCAGGACCTTGAAAGCAAGGTTTCCAGAGAGATGGCCATAAGACCTCAATATTTGCTACCTGGCACTGCCTCAGTATCTTTTCCCCGCATTCCAGCACAGCACTCCACAGCTGCTGCAGTTGTGTGGCTCAAGTGGGCCCAGGTGTTGCTTGGGCTACTGTTCTAGAGGGTGCAAGTGGTGGGACTTGGCAGCATCCATGTGGTGCTAATTCTGAAGGTGCACAGAGTTCACGAGCTGTGGGGCTATGGCAGCCTCCACCTGGATTCCAAAGAATGTACTGGACAGCCTGGGGATCCAGGCAGAAACTTGCCATAGAGGTAGAATTGCCACAGAGATTCCCCACCAGGGAAATGCCTAGTGGAGCCATGGGAGCAAAGCCATAGCAGGGAACCACCACTAGACCAATGGAACTGTGGGGTTGGGGCTGTCCCAGAGCCCCCAGAACTTTAGAGCTACCAGTGTGCAACACAGCTTGGAAGAGCTTCAGGCATGATACTACAAACCATGAGGTCTGTGACATGACTGTGCCCAGCAAAGTTATACAGATGGGGCAGCCCAAGACCTTTAGGGTCCAACCCTCACCCTAGTATGCCTAGAAGATGAGACACAGTCAAGAAAGACTATTCTGAGGCTTTGGGATTTAATGTTGTTTTCCCTGTTGGGTTTTGGACTTACTTGGGACCAGTTACCCCTCCTTTCTTACCTATTTCTCCCTTTTGGAATGTGAATACCTATACCATGCCTGTGCCACCGTTGTATTTTGGGAGTAAATAATTTGTTTTAATTTCACAGGCTCACTGCTGGAGGAAATCTGTCTTAGGATGAATTGTGCCTTGTGTCTTGCTCATATCTGATTTAGATGAGACTCTGGACTTTCTAGTTGGTGCTAGAGTGAAGGCCTTAGGGCTGCCAGGTGCAGTGGCTCATGACTGTAGTCCCACCACTCTCGAAAGCTGAGGCAGGTGGATCACTTGAGCCCAGGAGTTTGAGACCAGCCTGGGCCACATGTCGAAACCTCATCTCTACAAAAAAATACCAAAAAAAAAAAAAAAAAAAAAAAAAAAAATTGGCTGAGCTTGATGGCATGCACCTGTAGTCCCAGTTACTCGGGAGGCTGAGGTGGGAGAATCACCTGAGCCCAGGAGGTCGAGGTTGTAGTGAGCCATGATCACGCCACTGCATTCCTACCTGGGGGACAGAGTGAAACCCTGTCTCTAAATAAATAAATAAATAAATAAATAAATGCCTTTAGGGCTATTGGGATAGAATAAATGTATTTTGTATGTGAGAAGGATATGAACTGGGGGTGGGGGAGGCATAGAAGCAGAATGCTATGGTTTGAATGTGTGCTCCACAAAGCATGTGTTGAAAACTGAATCTCAAGTGCAACAGTGTTGGGAGGTGGGGCCCAAAAGGAGGTGTTTAGGTCATAAAGGCTCCACACTTATAAATAAATTAGTGCCAATTATAGAGGGCTTGAGGCTGCAAGTTCAATCTCACATGCACTCTCTTGCCCTACTGCCTTCCACCATAGGATAATGCAGCAAGAAGGCCCTTACAAGATGCCAGCACCTTGATATTAGACTCCCCAGCCTTCAGAACTATGAGAAATAAATTTCTTTTCTTTATAAATTACTCAGTCTGTGGAATTGTGTTATATCAACACAAAATGGACTAAGACATTAAGGAAAGGATGCTTAACAGGCAAACATGGATGCTTCCTTCAACTAACCACTGTAGCCCCTTGCACATTGTTTAATCAAAACCCATCCAGTTGAAGTTTAGGGCCGGCAACTAATTAGGTTATTTATAAGGAATGTAAGTTATGTATATACACCTATATAAAACTGCATCTTAAAATTTTCAACTTTTGTCATAAAGAATCTAACGAAAAGGACAAATTCATCTTCAATTAAAATACAGCTCATTCAGCTAGCTGCCTTAGCACCTAGACATATGGACCTGCTCCATAAAGTGTTTTAAGAATCACTGAGTGAGTCACTGACTAATTAGTTGCTGATAAATGAGAGATTAGGGGAGACCCTCCTTAGAGGCAAATGATATAGAAGTTACGGTCCACCAGTCTAAGAATGCAAACTATACTAGGAGAGCTAAAATGGGCAGGAAAGGGAATTTCCTGTACCTGTCCCCAATTATGGTTATTTAAGCTCACTAGAAGATCAGAGCACAGTGATGCAAGTCTGCAAAACCAGGGCTGACATCCGACATAGCCTCAGTTTCTGAATGCTTTGGTCTGACCCTGCAGATATAACAGTTGCAGATAACAAAAATATCATTTTGGAATATAGTAGAACATTCCTCTAAAGGGGTCACCTATTGTCAGTTTCTAATTCAGCTAAGAGGTTTTGGCTCATGAAGATGTTTCCTGCAGTTAAGAAGCTCCATGCTCAGGTGGCAGTAGGGTATCTTGATCACCTTTTTCAAAGTGACGCTTTGTTCTGGTTAAAATCAATTTCAGCTGTGGGCATTCCTTTATGCGTTCATGTATTTGTTTTTTTTATTGACGGGATTTGGGAGAGGCGCAGAGGAAGGAGCTTCCTTTCTCAGACACCAGAGCTAAGAAGACACGAAGAGACATGACTCTAGGAAAACTGATCTCAATCTTGGCCGTATACTGTATTAGGATTATCTGGGAAGCTCAAAACAAACAAAAAATATCAAGTTCAGTTTGAACTCTGGAAGTGGGACCCTGGTATCTAAATGCTCTAAAAGCTCCCCAAATAATTCTAATGGATGGCAGGTGCTGCCAGAATTAAGAACCATTGCTTTAGACTTTTCTAGCACGGTTTCCTTGTAGGTCATTAGTTTTGTGGCATTCTCTCCAGGAGGTACCGCCTCACAGGGCTTCTCAAACATCAGTGCGCCTGAGCGTCACCTGAGGCGCTGTTTTAAATGCAGCTGCCCAGGCTAGAAGATCACACCCGAAGGCGTCCGGGAATCTTCACTTTTTCGGTTGCTAGTAGTGGAAGGGTCACAGACCAAACACTAAGGCCTGAGCGGTGACAACCGAAGCGAGATGATGGTCAACAGGGAATACCTAGTGGGAGAAGAAAGACAATTTTGTGAGTATAAATCCCCTAAAAACCTGTTTTTCGTTCGCTTCCTTTTCTGGGCAGTTTTGACCCAGACGACTTTATAAAGAAGGTAACGTGAGTGTGGCGCTGGGTGTGGTTAGCTGTTCGGGAACATTCCCTCTGGGTGGAACGTGGGATGGGGTTTCCCCCAGGTACCCTTTCCCCACCGCCGCTTCCCCGCTCCGCGCCGCTGCTCAGGAGCCGTCTCCCGCGTCGGAAGGGGCTCTAGGGTGGCCCAGGGGAGGGGCAACGCCCAGCGGCGAGCAGGGGGCTCACGCTGGCGTTCCTGCTCCTGCCGAGTGGGGGCCGCTGGCCGGGGCGCGTGCACCGTGAAGCCGGGAGTCCGCGCGGCCCCGGCGGTCCCGCGGCCCCGGCCCTCGGCCCTCTCTGCGCTCGGCGGCGCGCCCCTCCCTTCAGGCCCACCGGCGCTGCCCGGGGGCGCGGGCGACCCTTCGCCAGCTGCGGAGGCGGGACGCGGCCGCCTCTGGACGGCTGAGCGCGGGCCGCACCGCGCCGGAGGCCGGCCGGCAGCGCTCGGAGGCCAGCAGCGGCGGAGGAGCCGGCCCGGGTGCGCCCTCGCTAGCGAGCCCGCATCGCCGAGTGGCGGCCGGAGCCGCGGAAGAGGTGAGTGGGCGGCGCACAGCCCCAGGCCGCCCGAACCGGGGTTCCTCGTTTTCTCCCTCCTTTGCCCCGGCCCCGTGCCCAGCGCCCCGAGACCTCGCGTCGGTCCCTGGACCCTCGCTGCGGCTTGCGCCGGGGCTCCAGCCTTCGCTGGCTGCTCTCGGGGCTGGCCCCGCACCTTCCTTCACCGAGCAGCCCGTGGCCGCCCGGGCCCCTCGGCTCGCTCCCCAAGGCCAGGCGCGCGGCCCCCTGGCCCTGCGATGAGGGGCCTCGCGAGGATTCCCTGCCCTGCAGTTTCAGGCGATGCGGGGCCTTTCTTTTTGTTCTGAGCTTTGTCACGCGCGTCGGCATCCAAAGTCAAAAGCGTGCACCCCCAAAGTCGTACTAGTTCCAGTTCTGCGGCGTGATTTGCACGAGGCGCGGAGGGCTGGCCGAGCCGCGAGCCTCTCGGCTCCCGCCTCCTCTTCCTCCCCTCCAACCCCAGGCGCGCTTCCGCCGCCCTGGGGTCCATGTTGTCGCGGAGCCTCCTGGCTAGTGACCCCGGAGCTTGGCGCCGGGTCCTCCCGCTGCGCGGCCAGAGCGCAGCTGCAGCCGGTTCTGGCGGATGCTCGAGGTTTTCCCGCATACCTGTTTCCACCTTTGCCAGCGTGGAGGATCCACACAACTTTGCCCTGCTTTAAAAATCATATCCTGTTTAATATTTTTAATGACTTGCTTTTAAGAAGCAAAATGTGAATAACAATTTTGATGAATTTTTTAAGCAAAATTTAAGAATTATTATATTTGAAATGGACAATTTCAGATGTCCCATAGCCAGATTTGCAAAACTAAACTTGTGTGACTTTCACGGTTTTGAGGTTTCCTTTGTCTGATTTGGGGTCCCTAGGCCCTACATTATGCAAATTATTGAACATTTCTAGGACTGAGTTAGTGAGATATGCAGTAACCTGATGAAGTGTTTAGCGGCGCTTGAGTGGCTTTGTTTAGCTCATGGCCATCAGATTGGCTCAAATCTCAGTTTTAGTATTTCTGAATTTTGGTGGGCATGGGACAATCTCTTGTCAGTTTTTGTGGTTCTCCAAAGGCATCCTAGCTTCTTCCAGTTGTGTTATAAAAGATGAAGCTAAGCTCATGCTATTGGAAAGAATACTTTTACTTTCTTTCTAAATAGAAACTAGTAACTTGCTAAGACTTACTGTTTTTAGGCCACTCAATTCTTAAGGTGTCAGTGAACAAAAATAAATTGAATTATTAGGATGTTTATAGAAAAGAGATTAGCTTTAAAGATACATTTTGTTCTCCTATGGAGAGGTTATCCAGTTTTCACATTTTTTTTAAGTTGGTTTTACAGGAAAATGAAAGAAATGAGAGGAAAGGAGTGCTGAGGGTGGGGCCAGGAAATTGTGGTGACTTGGATATTAGGGGCCAAAGATCCCATTTGCTTCCTAATTCCTGGTTTAGGTTCAGTTATTGATGGGAAATGAAAATATTTTGCATTTACATTCCACCCGCTGCTGCTGCTGTTGAGGGCTGGGCAGAAACAACAGTTAGGACAGCTGACCATAGCAGGCCTGGGGCTACTTGGGTTTGTATATATGGCCACCTTCCCCAGAAGGAGGGAACTGCTACCCTTATCCTGTGAAAGTGCTAGCTAGCTTTCTGCATTGGAAGTACGGAGGGCAGAACCTGGGGAAAATGCGTCTGTGTGATCAGCAGGAAGGGTGGAGCATCGCTTTAGGCAGGTGTGCTGAGAGGAGACAGGTGTCAGTTGGTGGGTACTATTGCTGCAAGGGAACTTGAAGGCAGCGTGGTCCCTGAGGTCCAGCCCCATTTCTCAAAGGACCTGGGGTGGCCACTGGGGCGGGGAGCGGTGTTCCCTGCCTCTGGTTTAAATTCTGCAGCATTATTGTTATTACTTGTTTTTTCTTAAAAGAAAAAAAAAACAAGTTGCCCAGTGAAAACTTATTTCAGTGGTCTAATGTGAGAAACAACATTCGTAATTGGGATTTTTTAAAAGCAGTTCTGTTTTGTAAAACAAAATTTTAAAACATTTGTAAAAAAGTGGAACAGAAGGAATGGTCCTACTATGCTTTTGCTCTCACCTTAGAAAAGGGCGAATGATATTTCACTTGCTCCCCAAAAACTGTTCTTAAAGATCATGGTGTTTTTCTGGACTTTTCAAGTTATTGATGAAGTTACATTAAAAGAGAGACTTGTCTCCAAACTTATGAAGTGTTTCTTAAATCTCGAGGGAGTCTTTCTTTCACACGGATATTTCTCACACTTTCAGGAAAAAGAAAAGTCCATGCCTTTTCAGATTTTTACATTTTGATCTTATTTTCCTTTAAA
>NW_016820792.1:1333524-1342030 GCF_001698545.2 Rhinopithecus bieti | reverse complement strand
AGCGTGGTCCCTGAGGTCCAGCCCCATTTCTCAAAGGACCTGGGGTGGCCACTGGGGGCGGGGGAGCGGTGTTCCCTGCCTCTGGTTTAAATTCTGCAGCATTATTGTTATTACTTGTTTTTTCTTAAAAGAAAAAAAAAACAAGTTGCCCAGTGAAAAACTTATTTCAGTGGTCTAATGTGAGAAACAACATTCGTAATTGGGATTTTTTAAAAGCAGTTCTGTTTTTGTAAAACAAAATTTTTAAAACATTTGTAAAAAAGTGGAACAGAAGGAATGGTCCTACTATGCTTTTGCTCTCACCTTAGAAAAGGGCGAATGATATTTCACTTGCTCCCCAAAAACTGTTCTTAAAGATCATGGTGTTTTTCTGGACTTTTCAAGTTATTGATGAAGTTACATTAAAAGAGAGACTTGTCTCCAAACTTATGAAGTGTTTCTTAAATCTCGAGGGAGTCTTTCTTTCACACGGATATTTCTCACACTTTCAGGAAAAAGAAAAGTCCATGCCTTTTCAGATTTTTACATTTTGATCTTATTTTCCTTTAAAACCCTTAAGCGCGTTATTAATAGGACTTCCCCTTGCTAAGATTTTGAAGATTAGTGCCTGACAGAAAAAAGTACATATATGAATACTATATAATATGATTATAGTTGTTTATATTGTAATTTGCTATCGTTTCCCAACTTTTTTGATGTTTCTCAGTAATAAAAAAAGTTCTTAACACCCTCCTTTAAGTGCATTTGTTGCTTAGGAAAAACTACATGTATTTGCTGTTACAGTTATATTGTATCTCAAGGCCCAATATACACATAGGGCTGGATTTGTTGTTAATGACATTAGAGGTAGAAACCCTATTTAAAATCCTTTCTCTGAATTTAAGTATTTTGGCCTGTGTCTTGTCAGATCTGATTACATCAGCATGGTTTCTACTTCATGAGGTAACTCATGCAAGGCTGGCTCAATGCAGAGCTTTGCTCAAGGTCTTCTGCTCTCCTGTGTTTGCATTTATTAGTAAAATAAACAGACCTCTGATTTGGTAGGTCTGGGGTGGGCCACAAAATGTGCAGTTCTAACAAATTCCAAGGTAATGCTGATGCTGCTAATATGGGGACCACCCTTTAAGAACCATTGAACTACAGCAGGAGCTAGCAACCTGTTTCTGAAAAGGACCAGATAACTATTTTAGGTGTTGCAGACACTATGGTCCCTGTCACAACTTCTCAGCTCTGCTCTTATAGCCCAATAGCCACAGGCAATATGTAAATGAATGGGCATGGTTCTGTTCCAATAAAACTTTATGGATACTGAAGTTTTAATTTCATGTAATTTTCATGTTTCATGAGATATCCTTTTATTTCCAAACCAAAAAAAAAAAAAAAAAAAATCTGTTGAGCTATTATCATGTGGTGTGTACTTTATTGCCACTGTAATTTTTAATCCTAACAACAAAAGGTTTTACAGATTTAAAGTCTCATATCACTGTATCCTAGAACATGGGGACAGGAGTAAGCCTACTTCAGTGGACTTTTACAAGGATTGAATAAGATACAGAGAGGCAGATTATACAACTCACCAAAATTTGTGCAAATAATAAGCTAGGATTAAAACTCCCTTTGACCTGACCCCCATCAGTGCTCTTTTCCTAAGCCATACTGCCTCAACAGTTCCGCTAAGGAAGCACTCAAAATAACGGGTAGCTAAACTGACATCTGATACCACTTCATGGTGTCCAGATTCTCCAAGGAGCAGTGAACCAGGAGTCACCTGCTGGGTCAATCTCCATCCCTCTAACAGTAGGTCTGTGTGGGGGTTGGGAAACACTGCAAATTTCAGCTGGTTCTCAGTTCTTCTTGGTTTTCAGCCCTGCTGGGCTCTTTTGGGTCTTCCCCATGCTCGCATAATCTTCCAGTCAGCCAGGAATATGTGGAGAATTTCTTAGCCCTTTGAAGCACTCTCTCATGAAATAGTAATATTTTAACTTTCTTCAACCATTGAAAATGTAAAAACTGGCTGGGTGCGGTGGCTCACGCCTGTAATCCCAGCACTTTGGGAGGCTGAGGTGGGCACATCACTTGAAGTTAGGAGTTCGAGACCAGCCTTGCCAACATGGTGAAACCCCATCTCTACTTAAAAAAAAAAAAGGAAAATACAAAAATTAGCTGGGCATGGTGGCATGTGCCTATAATCCCAGCTACCTGGGAGGTTAAGGCATTTGAATCCCAGCTACCTGGGAGGTTGAAGCATTCGAATCCCAGCCACCTGGGAGGTTGAGGCATTTGAACCCAGGAGGGGAAGGTTACAGTAAGCTGAAATTGTGCCACTGCACTCCAGCCTGGGTGACAGAGCTTGCCTTCGTCTCAATAAAAGAAAAAAAAAAGTAAAAACTATTTTAATTGTGGGCAGTGTACAAAATAGATGCCTGGCAGGATCGGGCCCTTGGGCTGCAGTTTGTGACTCCTGAACTCAAGGAAAATTGAGCTCCTACGAAGGGGTTGTCTTTTTTTTTTTTTTTTTTTTTTTTTTTTTTGGACAGTTTTGGTTTTGTTGCCCGGGCTGGAGTGCAATGGTGCAATCTAAGCTCACCGAAACCTCGGCCTCCCAGGTTCAAGTGATTCTCCTGCCTCAGCCTCCCAACTAGCTGGGATTACAGGCATGCACCACCACGCCTGGCTAATTTTGTATTTTTAGTAGAGACAGGGTTTCTCCATGTTGGTCAGGCTTGTCTCGAACTCTCGACCTCAGGTGATCTGCCTGCCTTGGCCTCCCAAAGTGCGGGGATTACAGGCGTGAGCCACCATGCCTGTTATTCTTTTCTAAATATTTTTTTGTAGAGACAGAGTCTCCCTGCATAACATTGACCAATCTGGTCTCGAATTCCTGGGCTCAAGTGATCCTCATGCCTCAGCCTCCCAAAGTGCTAAATGCAGACATGAGCCACCATGCTGGCTCCAGGATATATTCTTGACGGTGGGTGGCCTTTCTTCAGAAAATTTCAAAACAGGAAGAATTTGGTTCTCTAGTTCATTTTCATTCATCTACCTCGCTTTTTGGTGTTTCTACCACCTACCACTATACATTGATTTTTAAAGTTTTCATCTTTAGACACTGTCAGCTTCCAGCATTGGGGAAAAGATAGTGTTCATTTTGGGGAAGTGAGAGGAAGAGATTCTGTGTATTTCCTAGTAAGTTTTTAAAGCAATTTAAGCAGAACACAGTGACCTTGGTCATTTAATCCCAATGGGTTAGAGGCAGAGTTGACAAACTTTGTCTAAATGGTCAGATGGTAAATGTTTAATCCTCATAATACCCTATGGGCAGAGTTGGTCTGTGGGTAGGTCTCTGTCTCAACTATTTCAGTTCTACTTTGTAGCCAGAAAGCAACCATAGGCAGTATTTATGGCTGTGTACAGTACAACTTCAGGAAAAAAACAGGCCCGGATATGGCCTGTGGGCCATAGTTTGCTCACCCTTGGTTTAGAGACATTCTTGGGACAGGGTGGAATATTTCCAAGCCATCAGAAAACTTGGTGACTGATTCTTTCCCGGACTCCAGGCTGCGCCTAGGTGTGCTCAGGTCTGTTTGCTCATTGCAGTGACTTCTGAACCTCTGCTGAGCCACTGGGGCCGTTCCTCTGAGAAGGAATAGAGGTGTGGCTCCACCAGTGTTAGAAGAAGCCCAGTTTCTGCACTGGTTGACGTTGGTCAAACATGCTAATCTGACCTGATTGCTCCTATATATTTGCTCTTCTGATTAGAAGTCCTATATGAAAATAAGGAAATGTTAAACATATTTAACTAGGAGGGTCGGGGGCTTGTGTATTTGGCATGTTGTACATTTTCATATGCCTTTTTTTTCTTTTTAAAAAGTGGTTAGAAGTCTTTGTTAAATTACAAACATTTTGTCTTACAAGCAAATAATAATTTTAACCAGTAGGTTGAAATTTTAAATTAATTAAACCAGTAGGTAAGAATATGCAGTTTTTTCTTTTCTGATTTATTCAGTGATTTTTTTTTTTGGAGACAGAAATCTCTCTGTGTCGCCCAGGCTGGAGTGCAGTGACGCGATCTCCGTCTCCTGGGTTCAAGCAATTCTCATGCCTTAGCCTCCCAAGTAGCTGGGATTACAGGTGTGTGCCACCACACCCAGATAATTTGGGGGGAGGGGTGTTTATTTTTGTTTTTTTGGAGCAGAGTCTTGCTGTGTCACCCAGGCGGGAGCGCATTGGCACAATCTCGGCTCACAGGAACCTCTGCCTCCCAAGTTCAAGCGATTCTCCTGCCTCAGCCTCCAAGTAGCTGGGATTACAGGCACATACCACCATGCCTGGCTAATTGTATTTTTAGTAGAGACAGGGTTTTGATATGCTGGCCAGGCTGGCCTCAAATTCCTGACCTCAGGTGATCTGCTTGCCTTGGCCTCCCAAAGTGCTGGGATTACAGGCGTGAGCCACTGCACACACCCAGCCTATCAAGTGATTTTAATGCAAAACACACCACTTGTTTTCATTTTGGGAAAGCCTGGTGCCTCACAGAGTTTAGATGATTTAAGTTAATCATTTTCAGTATGTTGGAAGCTTATAATCAAGTATGAGACAAACATTCTGAAGCTTAAATGAAAATGAATATTAAATTAATATATCTGTTTGACACAGTATATCACTCACCCACTTCCGTCTCATCCCCAATCCAGATAAATTCTAACGTGGGAGAAGGGAGAGTGTCTGATGTGTTTGACCACCGTAAACTCTGCGTCTGAGTTCTGCCCTCGGCCTTCATCAGTCTTGATCATTTCTCGCCAGTATCTGTCCCTCATCCTTCAGCAGCAAGGGTTTCTACACTTCTGGAAGCCTGTGAGGAAGCCCCTTGCAGGCCTGAAGGCTGATTGTGTTACCTCCCTTCCTCGTGTCACTGCTTACCTGGGCAGCCCTGCTCCCATTGGGATCCCAGGGCTCTCCTAAGAGTGCTGTCTAGACAGCTGGCACGAGACAGTGCCAGCCAAGCACTGGGTGATCGTGAGGGGCTTCCAGGATGGTACAACTTCCAGGACTGTTTGAGGTTTGGCTTCCTCAAACCTTTTTCATAATATGGTCCTGATCTGGGACGTCCACTGCTGGAGTGGCATCAGTAGGTCAGCCCCAGGTAATGGCAGGCACTGCTGTTTAGTTGGTGGCAGAGTCAGGAGAAGGAGAGAGGAGGGCTGGTTGCTATAAAGTAGAATGGTTATGGAAGGAAAACATGCATCACTGTTGCCTCATAAAGTGGAAGAAAGATTGACTCTAGAAATGATTTGTTATTCTACTTTCCATCCCTAATAATTGTCAACATTTGTTGAGCAATTACTATGTGCCAAATGTAGCTCTAAGCGCTTCTCACTTAACTCACTGAATCCTCATAAAAACCTTGTGAGCAGGACAGCAAGGCACAGGCAGGTCCTGTGTCCCCTGAGTGGTAGAGCCAGGGTCAGACATGGCTGTGGGATTCCAGTCTGTGCTCTTAACACCACCCTGAGCTGCCTGATGTGAATACAGCACCTGACTCATGGTAGCTGCTCAATAAATTTTTTATTGGCTGTCTAAAGGAAAGAGAATATTAAATGATTATCTGTACACTTCCCTTGAAGTGAGAATCGAGTTTATTTTCTGCTTTCAAACTTATGCCCCACCCACTGACTTACATCTACTAGAATAACAAAAGGCCTTGCAAGGGTCATATCTGAAAGTATTTTGTTAAGCCATGTGCGGCGGTGTGTGCGTATGGTCCCATCTACTCGGAGACTGAGGTGTGAGGATTGCTTGGGTCCGGGAGTTCGAGGCTGCAGTGAGCCATGATCGTACCACTGCACTCCAGCCTGGGCGACAAAGCAAGACTCCATCTCTTAAAAAAAAAAAAAAAAAAAAGTCTATTATTAGAAAATTTAGTATATAACAGATAGTTGTTCAAAGCAGTAGGTGAAAATAGATTATTCAGTAAAGGTCGCTGGCAGAACTGGCTTGTCACTACAGGAAGAAAAAAGCTGCATTCTTTGTATTTCTTTACGTCTGCAATATTTATATTTCCTTACATCAAAAAGGAATTTTAAATGGACGAACAATTTAAACGTGAATATGAAACTACATTGGAAAAAAATGTGGGTAAGTGTGTTTATAGACTTAGAGTAGGAAATGCCCTTCTAAATATAACAACAATCGAGAAGTAATAAAAGATTGACAAGATTAGGTTATTTAAAACAACAGAGTGACTGGCGAGATGGCCAAATAGGAAGAGTTCTGGTCTGCAGCTCCCAGCGAGATCAACACAGAAGACAGGTGATTTCTGCATTTCCAACTGAGGTACCTGGCTCATCTCACTGGAACTGGTTAGATGATGGGCGCAGCCCACGGAGGGTGAGCCGAAGCAGTGTGGAGCATCGCCTTATCTGGTAAGTGCAAGGGTTTGGGGAACTCCTCCCCTAGCCAAGGGAAACTGTGAGGGACTGTGCCGTGAGGGACAGTGCACTCTGGCCCAGATACTGTGCTTTTCCCACGATCTTCGCAACCTGCAGACCAGGAGATTCCCCAGGTGCCTACACCACCAGGGCCCTGGATTTCAAGCACAAAAGTGGGCGGCCGTTTGGGCAAACACTGAGCTAGCTGCAGGAGTTTTTTTTTTTTTTTCTCCATACCCCAGTGGCATCTGGAATGCCAGTGAGACAGAACCATCCACTTCCCTGGAAAGGGGCCTGAAGCCAGGGAGCCAAGTGGTCTAACTCATTGGATCCCACCCCCACAGAGCCCAGCAAGCTAAGATCCACTGGCTTGAAATTCTCGCTGCCACCAAAGCAGTCTGAAGTTGCCTGGGATGCTTGAGCTTGGTTGGCGGGGGCGGGGGCATCTGTCGTTACTGAGGCTGGAGTAGGTGATTTTCTCCTCACAGTGTAAAGAAAGCTGCCAGTTCGAACTGGGTGGAGCCCACCACAGCTCGGCAAAGCCACTGTGGCCAGACTGCCTCTCTAGATTCCTCCTCTCTGGGCAAGGCATCACTGAAAGAAAGGCAACAGCCCCAGTGTTATAGATAAAACTCCCATCTCCCTGAGACAGAGCACCTGGGGGAAGCGGTAGCTCTGGGCACAGCTTCAGCAGACTTAAATGTTCCTGCCTGCCAGCTCTGAAGAGAGCGGTAGATCTCTCAGCACAGGGCTCGAGGTCTGCTAAGGGACAGACTGCCTCTTCAAGTGGGTCCCTGACGCCTCTGCCTCCTGACTGGGAGATACCTCCTAGCAGGGGTTGACAGCTCACCTCATACAGAAGAGCTCTGGCTGTCATCTAGTGAGTGGGTGCCCCTCTGCGACAAAGCTTCCAGAGGAAGGAACAGGCAGCAATCTTTGCTGTTCTGATGCCTCCGCTGGTGATACCCTGGCAAACAGGGTCTGGAGTAGACCTGCAGCAGAGGGGCCTGACTGTTAGAAGGAAAACTAACAGAAAGGAAAAGCATCAACAAAAAGGATGTCCACACAGAAACCCCATCCGAAGGTCACCAATATCAAAGACCAAAGGTAGATACATCCATGAAGATTTGGAAAAACCTGCATAAAAAGGTTGAAAATTCCAAAAACCAGAATGCCTCTTCTCTTCCAAAGGATCACAGCACCTCACCAGCAAGGGAACAAAACTGGATGGCGAATGAGTTTGATGAACTGACAGAAGCAGGCTTCAGGAGGTGGGTAATAACAAACTCCTCTGAGTGAAACGGGCATGTTCTAACCCAATGCAAAGAAGCTAAGAACCTTGAAAAAAGTTTAGAGGAATTGCTAACTAGAATAACCAGTTTAGAGAAGAGCATAAATGACCTGATGGAACTGAAAAACAGCATGAGAACTTGGTGAAACATACACAAATATCAATAGCCAAATCGATCAAGTGGAAGAAACGATATCAGAGATTGAAGATCAACTTAATGAAATAAAGTGTAAAGAACAAGATTAGAGAAAAAAGAATGAAAAGGGATGAACAAAGCCTCCAACAAATATGGGACTATGTGAAAAGACCAAACCTACATTTGACCTGGTGTACCTGAAAGTGACGGGGAGAATGGAACCAAGGTGGAAAACACTCTTCAGGATATTATCCAGGAGAAATTCCTCTACCTAGCAAGACAGGCCAACATTCAAATTCAGGAAGTGCAGAGGACACCACAAAGATACTCCTCAAGAAGAGCAATCTGAAGACACATACATAATTGTCAGATTCACCAAGGTTGAAATGAAGGAAAAAATGTTAAGGGCAGCCAGAGAAAAAGGTTAGGTTACCCACAAAGGGAAGCCCATCGGACTAACAGCACATCTCTGCAGAAACCCTACAAGCCAGAAGAGAGTGGGGGCCAATATTCAACATTCTTAAAGAATTTTCAACCCAGAATTTCAGTGCAGCCAAACTAAGCTTCATAAGCGAAGGAGAAGTAAAATCCTTTACAGACAAGCAAATGCTGAGAGATTTTGTCACTACCAGGCCTGCCTTACAAGAGCTC
>NW_016820792.1:1328870-1331736 GCF_001698545.2 Rhinopithecus bieti | reverse complement strand
CAAAGAAAATTTTAGAACAATATCCCTGATGAACATCGATGCAGAAATAATAAAATACTGGCAAACTGAATCCAGCAGCACATCAAAAAGCTTATCCACCACAAACAAGTCGGCTTCATCCCTGGGATGCAAGACTGGTTGAACATATGCAAATCAATAAACATAATCCATCACATAAACAGAACCAATGACAAAAACCACATGGTTCTCTCAATAGATGCAGAAAAGGCCTTTGACAAAATTCTACACCCCTTCATGCTAAAAACTCTGAATAAACTAGGTATTGATGAAATGTATCTCAAAATAATAAGAGCTATTTATGACAGACCTACAGCCAATATCATACTGAATGGGCAAAAGCTGGAAGCATTCCCTTTGAAAACTGTCACAAGACAAGGATGTCCTCTCTCACCAGTCCTATTCAACATGGTATTTGAAGTTCTGGCCAGGGCAATCAGGCAAGAGAAAGAAATAAAGGTATTCAAATAGGAAGAGAGGAAGTCATATTGTCTCTGTTTGCAGATGACATGATTGTATATTTAGAAAACCCCATCATCTCAGCCTAAAATCTCCTTAAGCTGATAAGCAACTTCAGCAAAGTCTTAGGATACAAAATCAATGTGCAAAAATCACAAGCATTCCTATACAGTGAAATAGACCAACAGAGAGCCAAATCATGAGTGAGCTCCCATTCACATATTGCTACAAGGAGAATAAAATACCTAGGAATCCAACTTACAAGGGATGTGAAGGACCTATTCAAGGAGAACTACAAACCACTGCTCAAGGAAGTAAGAGAGGACACAAACAAATGGAGAAACATCCCATGCTCACGGATAGGAAGAATCAATATCGTGAAAATGGCCATATTGCCCAAAGTAATTTATAGATTCAGTGCTATCACCATCAAGCTACCATTGACTTTCTTCACAGAATTAAAAAAAAAAACTACTTTAAATTTCCCATGGAACCAAAAAAGAGCTCATGTAGTCAAGACAATCCTAAGCAAAAAGACAAGCTGGAGGCATCGTGCTGCCTGACTTCAAACTATGCTACAAGGCTACAGTAATGAAAACAACATGGTACTGGTACCAAAACAGATACATAGGCCAATGGAACAAAACAGAGGCCTCAGAAAGAATGCTACACATCTACAACCATCCGATCTTTGACAAACCTGACAAAAACAAGCAATGGGGAAGGATTCCCTATTTAATAAATGGTGGTGGGAAAACTGGCAAGCCATATGCAGAAAACCGAAACTGGACTTCTTCCTTACACCTTACACAAAAATTAACTTAAGATGGATTAAAGACTTAAACATAAGACTTAAAACCATAAATATCCTAGAAGAAAACCTAGGCAGTACATGGGTATGGTCAAAGACTTCATGACTGAAACACTAAAAGCAATGGCGACAAAAGCCAGAATAGACAAATGGGATCTAATTAAGCTAAGGAGCTTCTGCACAGCTAAAGAAACTATCATCAGAGTGAACAGGCAACCTACAGAATGGGAGAAAATTTTTGTCATCTGTCCAACTGACAAAGGGCTAATATCCAGAATCTACAAAGAACTTAAAGTTACAAGAAAAAAAAAATCAAAAAGTGGGTGAAGGATATGAACAGAGACTTCTCAAAAGAAGACATTTATGCAGCCAGTTCATCATCACTGGTCATTAGAGAAATGCAAATCAAAACCACAATGAGATACCTTCTCATGCCAGTTAGAATGGTGATTATTAAAAAGTCAGGAAACCACAGATGCTGGAGAGGATGTGGAGAAATAGGAACACTTTTACACTGTTGGTGGGAGTGTAAGTTAGTTCAACCATTGTGGAAAACAGTGTGGTGATTCCTCAAGCATCTAGAACCAGAAATACCATTTGACCCAGCAATCCCATTACTGGGTATATACCCAAAGGAGTATAAGTCATTCTACTATGAAGACACATACACACATATGTTTATTGTGGCACTGTTCACAATAGCAAAGATTCAGAACCTACCCAAATGCCCATCAGTGATAGACTAGATAAAGAAAATGTGGCACATATACACCGTGGAATACTATGCAGCCATAAAAAAGGTTGAGTTCATGTCCTTTGCCGGGGACATGGATGAAGCTGGAAACCATCATTCTCAGCAAACTAACACAGGAACAGAAAACCAAACACCACATGTTCTCACTCATAAGTGGGAGCTGAACAATGAGAACACATGGACACAGGGAGGGGAACATACACCAGGGCCTTTTGGGGGAGGTGGTGGGAGGCTAGGGGAGGGGTTAGCATTAGGAGAAATAACTAATGTAGATGACTGGTTGATGGGTGCAGCAAACCACCATGGCACATGTATACCTGTGTAACAAACCTGCATGTTCTGCACATGTATCCCAGAACTTAAAGTATAAATTAAAAAAAACTTTCAAAAAAAAAGCAACAAAAACTTTGGGCAAACATTCTAGAAAGTAAAAGAATAGATGAAAAGTTGAAAAAAAATTATTCACATGAAGGACCAAAGATTGGTTTACCTTTAACAGACAAAGAGCTTTAGCAAATCAATAAGATGAACACCCCAGTTTAAAATTGGGCAAAGAATATGAAAAGGCATTTCACCAAAATGAACGTGCAGATGGCCAAGAAATGAAAAGACACTCATTTGTGCTCACAATATGTTTGAAAATATCACTAATGACATTGTCGGCCATTAAAAAGTTTGTTTGCTATGTTATGTCGGAAAATAGACATTCTCCTGCTGCAGGAGATTGTGATTAAAACCCCTATATGGGCCGGGCGCGGTGGCTCAAGCCTGTAATCCCAGCACTTTGGGAGGCCGAGACGGGCGGATCACGAGGTCAGGAGTTC
>NW_016820792.1:1314143-1328700 GCF_001698545.2 Rhinopithecus bieti | reverse complement strand
TTTTTTTTGTGATGGAGTCTTGCTCTGTCTTCCCCAGCCTGGAGTGCAGTGGTGCAATCTTGGCCCACTACAACCTCTGCCTCCCGGGTTCAAGTGATTCTTCTGCCTCAGCCTCCCGAGTAGCTGGGACTATAGGCGCCTGTCACCCCCTAGCTAATTCTTGTATTTTTAGTAGAGATGGGGTTTCATCACATTGGTGAGGATGGTCTCGAACTCCTGACCTCGTGATTCGCCTGCCTTGGCCTCCTAAAGTGCTGGGATTACAGGCGTAAGCCGCTGCGCCCAGCAAAAAAAAGGGAATTTAAAAAATGTTAATATTTAACTAGAAGGTTCAAGGGACTCATGCATTTGACAGGTTGGACCTGTTTCAGATATGGTAAGATCTATCAAATAATTATTTATATAGTTTAGACTTAATGGAAGAGTTGGAAAAATAGTACCCATAGTTCCTATATACCCTTTACCCTGTTTCCCCTTAACCATAGAATTTATCAAAATTAAGAGATGAACCTTTTGGCCCTATCTTTTTAACCATGCTGGCCAAGCGTGTTATAGAATGTCCGACGAGTTGACTTCCTCTGAATTTTCTCCTGATAAGATTGAGGTTATGCCTTGCTGGTAGGAGGCCGTAGAGGTGCCGTGCCCTCCTAGTGCCCCATATTGGGGGGTATGTGATGTCGATGTGCCTCGTTATCAGTGCTACCAAGCTTGAAGTGGCTAAGGTGGCATCTGCCAGGATTCTTCATGTAATATAACTGTTTTCCCCTTTGTAATTTGCCAACTATTTTGGAAGAGAGACGATCTATCAATATTAAAACATACATTTTGACCCAGAAATATATCCACAGAGATGTGATTTATTTCATCTCCTGCAAAAGGGGGTGATACTGCCCCCAAAGCTGATACGAGCGCCTGTATTGAGCAGTGCCTCACAACAGTAAGCTTGCTGTTGGTTCATCTCAAGCTCCTTGAGGCCTGCTGGTTTGATATTCAGGACTTTCTTCAGAATTCAGATAACACTGGGCATTTATTATATATTATGTGACAGCCCCAGGAGGATCTAGGACAGCACCGCATACTCAAACACTCATCTTTCTGCAGTGAAATGTATGAGTATTCACATGAAGGGAGGAAGATAAAGACTATAAGTAGCTTCAGATAAGTTCTGATGAGACCTTGATCTCAGTTCAGGTTTTGTTGCTGGAAAAGTTTTTAAAAATCTGAGTTTTTAGAGACCGTTTTGGATTTCAAAGTTGTGAATAAGGGACTGTACACATAGGTAAGAGTTCGTAAGCACAGAGATGGGTGTACAGCTGCACATCTGCAGTTTTAACTAGCTGTTCAAAATGTAGTCAAGTCTGGCCGGACGTGGTGGCTCCTGTAATCCCAGCACTTTGGGAGGCCGAGGCAGGCAGATCACTTGAGGCCGAGAATTCAAGACCAGCCTGGCCAACATGGTGAAACCTCGTCTCTACTAAAAGTACAAAAAACAAAACAAGCACTAGCTGGGTGTGGTGGCGGGCACCTCTAATCCCAGCTACTCAGGAGGCTGAGATGAGAGAATCCCTTGAATCTGGGAGGCAGAGGTTTCAGTGAGCCCAGTTCATGCCACTGCACTCCAGTGTGGGTGACAGAACAAGACTATGTCTCAGAAAAACAAAAAGATAGTTAGACCTACAGTGGTTGCATCTGTACTGAACGTGTATAGACTTTTTTGTCATTAGTTCCTAAACATATGGCTTAACAGCTAGTTACATAGCATTTACATTGTACTAAGTATTATAAGTAATCTAGACATGGTTTAAAGCTTAGAGGAGGATGTGCCTGGGTTGGATGCAAATATGCCATTTTATATAAAGGACTTGAACATCCTTGGCTTTTGGTGTCCTCAGGGGGTCTTGGAACCAATCCCTAGTGAATACTGAGGGACAGCTGTGTAAGGCTGTTTATGGTAGCATTGTTGGAAGTAAGCCTGGAAAGCCTTGAATATTTCTCTGTAGGAGATCAGTTAAGCAAATCTTGGCACACAGTGGTGCCCTATTCAGCCCTTTGAAAAGAATGGAGCAAACCATAATGTGCTACTAAAAAAGGGAGGCAAGATGTGTTACTAAGAAATACACAGCATTTGCTGAATAGTGTGAATGGTGTGATCTTGTTTGGATTAAAGTAAATATATTGATGCTTATATATGCATCTAGAAACATCTAGAATAGTGGCTATACATATGAATCACCTGGGGAGGTTAAAAAATACTGATATCTGGGCCTTGCCCTAAACCCCATTGAATTAGAAATGCAGGGATGGGGGCCAGGTGTGATGGCTCATGCCTGTACTCCCAGCACTTTAGGAGGCTGAGGTGGAAGGATCACTGAGTCCAGGAGTTTGAGACCAGCTTGAACAACGTAGTGCAACCCCGTCTCTTTAAAGATAGAAAAAATTAGCTGGCATGGTGGTGTACACCTGTAATCCCAGCTACTTGGGAAGCCGAGGTGGGAGAATCGCTTGGGCCCAGGAAGTTGAGGCTGCGGTGAGCTGGGATCACACCACTGGGCAGCTATGTCAGCCTTGGCAACAGAGTGAGACCCTGTCTCAAAAAAAATAAATAAATAAGAAAAGCAGTGGTGGAGCCCAGGTATTGATATTTTAACAAGTTTCAGGCTGGGCGCAGTGGCTCATGCCTGTAATCCCAGCACTTGGGGAGGCCAAGGCGGCCAGATCATGAGGTCAGGAGATCGAGACCATCCTGGCTAACATGGTGAAACCTCATCTCTACTAAAAATACAAAAAACTAGCTGGGCTTGGTGGCATGCACCTGTAGTCCCAGCTACTCGGGAGGCTGAGGCAGGAGAATGGCATGAACCTGGGGGGCAGAGCTTGCAGTGTGCTGAGATGGTGCCACTGCACTCCAGCCTGGGTGACAAAGTGAGACTCCATCTCAAAAAAAAGTGTCCCAGGTGATGCTGGTGCCCCTTGAGTGTTGAGGACCATTGGAATAGAAGGACCCAGATGTTAGAAAATGTTACCCCTTACCTTTGGAGTAGGATGAGGGAGATGCAATTTATACTTTTTTGTTTTTTGAATCAGAGTCTCGCTCTATCGCCCAGGCTAGAGTGCAGTGGTGTGACCTTGGCTCACTGCAAGCTCTGCCTCCTGGGTTCAAGCTTTTCTCCTGCCTCAGCCTCCTGAGTAGCTGGTACAGGCATGCGCCACCATGCCTGGCTGATTTTTGTATTTTTAGTAGAGACGGGGTTTCACCATGTTGGCCAGGCTGGTCTCAAATTCCTGACTTCAGGCCATCTACCTGCCTTGGCATTCCAGAGTGCTGGGATTACAGGCATGAGCCATCGTGCCCGGCCAATTTATACTTTACTGTGTGTAGTTTCCCATTTTTTCCTTAGCAGAAGCCATTTGGAAAAGACTCCGCTCTGGGTGACAGAGACCCCGTCTCTAAAATAAATACATAAACATTTTAAAACATTTAAGAGTCAAAAAAGAGACTCGTGATCAAAATGAGATACGATAGGACAATGGAGACACCTTTGCAGCAGGTCTGTAGAATCTTCTAGAAGTTTCTTGTTTCTGCACTTATGCTCCTTGAGTATATTCAGTGCTTGCTGATATCAGCTGATAACTGAAAGAAGAATGTTGTTTCCCCATTCATCCTAAGAGGCCAGAAGCTGGTAAGACATGAGCGCAGGTCAGAATTTCCACCCATGGTAATTTTGGGGGTGCTTTATTTTAGATGATTTGGCTAGATTGCTGCTTTATCTCCAGGCAGGCCCCCATACTAGTAGTTATCTGTTAAGAAAGAGGAAGTCTTTTGGTGACCCACCTGGAAAGACCATCGGGTGAGGATCAGCTCTCCCGTGTTCTCACTGGTAAGAATTGTGTTTTGCAGGTGAATCCTCGGTGGTCTCCTCTTCCCTCCCCATCCCTTGTCTTTTTCCCTCCTCTTCTCCTTCCCTTCCCTCCTCTGTTGCTAGACACCCCTGGCGTAAAAGGCGCTCTGTGCTCAAAGGCTGTTTGTTGCAGTGCAACCGCTCTCACTCTGATAAGGTTCTGTTTTATCTGGCTCAGCAAAAGCTGTTCCAAAAAGTCTACTTTCCTTGTTCCTGGAGACCAGTGCTTGCAGCCGGCCAGACCTGGCTTTGAATTGAAGCCCATTAACAAAATTTATGGCATCTTTCTTCTATATTTTTGTGCACTGTGTAGCTCTCACACAGAGTCACTGTTTTTCCTAACATGAGGTGTACGATGCAGCAGTTGCACAGATACGGTCCCTAAAGTGAGAAATGAATGTTGGAAAGACAAGGTGCTCTCATTTGGCATGGAGTGAACGCCTTGTTTCCATCTCAGATCCTAAGATGGAACACATTTTTCCCAGTGACTTCAGGCAGATGGCACACCTCCCACTTCTGTTGCGTGTCATGAAGGAGAAGACACTTCTACAGCCAGGGCTGTGCCTGAATAATGATGTACATGGGTGGAGGGGGGGAGGTTCACATTCACCTCTAGAATGGGTTTTCTGCTTTGCTTGAGAAATGCTTTAATTGGCTGTCATTAGTAATCCCGTCAAGGGTGAAAAAACCTCCCTTGTTAGGAATCAAAGCAAAAAGCTGTCTCTGAGGGGTAATGAGCAATATACTCTTTCTAATATGATGCGGAAGCACTTAATATTTGTTATTGGTGTTTACAGAAATGATTGCTTCTCAAACATTGCTGCTTACAGAAATGATTAATTCTCAAACTGTGTCGGGAAGGTGAGTATGGTAATGATTTTACAGGGGAGGAATCTGAAGTGTAAGAGAAATCATGTCTTGCCCCAGGTCTCGAGCTAATCTATGACAGGTTTCGGGGCGGTGCCTGCTCCTCTGAGCCTGTCCTGGGAGCTGGCCACACTGCCCTGGGTGCACAGCACTGTGGGCTTTGTGCGTGCCATCTGCATATTCTTCTCCCTCGACAGCTTTGCACATCAAGAAGGGGCTACCAGCCCATGCTTCCTGGCAAGACCCGTTTCCTCTCTGTTGTAAGGATGACACGGTCTGCTTCGGAGATGATAAATACTAGTATTGATGCGTATTTATTTGCTTTTACTTGGCAGATTCTCAGTGCTGATTTTGAGATGATGGGCTTGGGAAACGGGCGTCGCAGCATGAAGTCGCCGCCCCTCGTGCTGGCCGCCCTGGTGGCCTGCATCATCGTCTTGGGCTTCAATTATTGGATTGCGAGCTCCCGGAGCGTGGATCTCCAGGTGTTTTGTTTATTATGTTTATTTTATGTTTATGTTTTGTTTATTTTGTTATGGGGTCCGAGGGGTTTGTTTATTGCTAGCCAGGGCATTTTGCACAGGGCACGTGCTGTAAGGTAAGTTTAGGGCTCTGTACACCCCCACAGCCCTGGGTCAGACCCCAAGCAGCTCCGCTTTGGGTGGGAGAGGCCCCTTCTGTGGTTGTGTAGGATTGCGGTTGTGGTATCCCTCCCTGCCTTTCCTGTGAGTTAACAGCTTTCATTTGAGCTACTGAGGTGGTTCTGGGAAGACAGCTTGCTTACATATACTGGCCACAGTCTGTTGTTTGCGGTCCTCCAGTGCACAAGATATCAAAGAGCAGTATTGGAAGTGTACTTGGATGATGGATGTAAGAAATATGTTTTTAAAGGTACCAATCTTTATCTTCATCATTTAATAATGATAATTTTAACGTTCTCATTTACTGTTGCAGTCATGGGTCAGGTACAGTGCTGAGCAGTGACGGAGATGCTCCTCTTGATCAAACTTGAGTCGGGCCCTTCTGAGCCGTTGTCTTGACTAGGCCTTGATCTTGGCCCCTCCCGACTCCCACTCCCTGTCTTTGGTGTGCCCAGCCCAGTCATAGCAAAGGATCCCGCTAAGCCGTCCTTCTACCCCTGATGCTTGACCAAGTTCCTCATCCCTACCCTTGCTATCTAAGTCCTTGGCCTGCGTTTAGCAAGAATCCCCCTACTCTGAAGGCGATTTCCATCCACTGGCTCCCCGCACTGTGCTTGCTCGTTGACTATAAATCCCCAGCTGTGTTTGATGTGCTCAGCGTTGAGCAGTTTCCCTCTCTTATCGCAATCGTTTTGAGTAGTCTTTCTTACCGTTTTAATAAATGTCAGGATAATTTCTCTTCCACAGTACTTTACACAAATTACTCCTTTTGTGCACAAACCCTGCAAGGTTGGGACTTGACTTTCCTCATTTCACAGGGTGTCAGACTGAGGCACAGAGAGGTTGAGGTGGAGCAGGGATTCCAACCTGCGTGGGCTTAGCTGTGGCACCGCAGCCCGTCTGCGCTTTGTCCTGTTCTCACACTTACCCTCCTGGGCTTGTACTCCCTGTGTCTCAGCTTCCACGGGAGCTCCTGTTCTCTGGGCAGATGAAGTCTGCTTGTCTGGGTTGGAAAACTGAATCTGTTTTCAGAGATTGTGTCTGCTAAAGATTTGTTAAGCGCTTTGTTAGCAGAGAAGGAGAACTGAATATTTGAGCATCATCTCATGCCAGGTAAAGCATGAGGCATTCTATGCACTTAGCGTATTTAAGCCTCACAAAAACCCAGTGGGAAGTGTGGTGTGAGTACATGGAGCCTTCCTTTACTTACACTGACAGAGACCATTTTTCCAGAAGAACCTGTGCCAGCTTCTTTACAGTTGACTTAAAACACAGAGCCTTGGGCACTCATGTATATGAGGCTGGTGCTGGCCCTGGGCCCCAGGGTGGTCTTTGTGGAGGGCGCTCAGGTGGTCCAGGCTCCGTGGGTAACTTGGCATCAGCCCTAATGCTGTGGTCTCCTTGTAGACACGGATCATGGAGCTGGAAGGCAGGGTCCGCAGGGCGGCTGCGGAGAGAGGCGCCGTGGAGCTGAAGAAGAACGAGTTCCAGGGAGAGCTGGAGAAGCAGCGGGAGCAGCTCGACAAAATCCAGTCCAGTCACAGCTTCCAGCTGGAGAGTGTCAATAAGCTGTACCAGGACGAAAAGGCAAGGCCTGCTTTGTTTCCTCTCAGTTCTCTTCTAAGGGATGGTGTCTACATTGTCTGTTTCTTCTTGGCAGGAGGATGGGCAAGCGGCTGGGTTTAGGTTTATGTAATTATATGGAAAGAGCCTATTGATCAAGCTTTGGGCATTCTCCCCCTTTCCCTCCAAGTCCCTGGCTGGGCTTGCGGTGAAGCCTTTTGCAATGGTAATAAACAGGAGAAATGCAGAAGAACAATTTCAGATTCGTCCTATTGGCTTTTTTTTTTTCTCTCTCTCCTATTGGTTTTTTTTTCTCTCACTTTCTACAAACATGTATTAAATACCCACTCTGTGCCAGGCTTATGCCAGGTGCTTATATGTCAGAGAGGAATGATATTTGTGCCCTCCAAGTATCTAATGGAGGAGAGGAGAGGCAGACTCTACCAAATACTAACATAGAAAGTAGGGTACTGTGCACTGGCTTTTAAGCTAAGAAAAAAACCAGCAAATCCTGCGTAGATTAAAAGGGGACTTCCTTCCAGTTAAAATATCTAAGCTTTATGTGTCAGTTTTTCTGGTTTTCTTTTTTTTGAGATGGAGTTGTTCTGTCACCCAGGCTGGAGTGCAGTGGTGCGATCTCGGCTCACTGCAACTTCTAACTCCTGGCTTCAAGAGATTCTTCTGCTTTAGCCTCCTGAGTAGCTGCGACTACAGGTGCCCGCCACCATGCCCAGCTCCTTTTTGTATTTTTAGTAGAGACAGGGTTTTCACCATTTTGACCAGGATGGTTTCGATCTCTTGACCTTGTGATTTGCCTGCCTTGGCCTCCCAGAGTGCTAGGATTACAGGTGTGAGCCACTGTGCCCGGCCTGGTTTTCTTATGTAGAAATATATGGCTATATTTTGTTTATTAAATTGTGTAACTGTGTGAGTTACTAATATCTCCTGTCCCAAAGTGCATCAAACTCATGGCCACTTATTAACTAGAAAAATTTGGCTTTTTCTTTTTTTTTTGTGATGGAGTTTCCCTCTTGTTGCCCAGGCAGGAGTGCAATGGCGCCCTCTTGGCTCACTGTAACCTCTGCCTCCTAGGTTCGTGTAATTCTCCTGCTTCAGCCTCCCAAGTAGCTGGGACTACAGGTATGTGCCATCACGCACAGCTAATTTTTGTATTTTTAGTAGAGATGAGATTTCACCATGTTGGTCAGATTGGTCTCAAATTCCTGACCTCAGGTGATCTGCCCATCTCGGCCTCCCAAAGTGCTGTGATTACAAGTGTGAGCCACCATGCCCAGCCTGAAAAATTTGGCGTTTATAATGCATGTACCTCTCTCTCCGGAGTGGCTAATTTATTGGAAGAAGGTTGTAGCTCAACTTCCATTATCTTGAATTGTCTCAAAAAATGAATTATTTCCAGGAAGGGACTCAGACTTTTCTCGCATAACTGATTTAAAATGCAAGAAGTACTTTTTTTTTTTAAATTTGCAGAGTACTTTCCTGTATTTGCAAGCTCATATTTCTTCCCTGGGAATTGTTCATAATGTTGTAGTAATAAAGTGCTGCTTTACGTTTCTTTCCTTTTCTCACTGGTGAGATACGCTTTTTGTGCTCGTCAAATCCCCTTTAACCTCATCTCTCAAAAAGAAAAAAAAAAAGAGCATCAAGTAGCTATTTGAAAAAAGAGTCTGTTTTCACAGTTTTTCTCTTATAGAATATGCGATATAAATGTCTTCATTTTGGTGAGCAAGGGTGGGTTCTCACATCGAACCTTACCTGCAGGAGGATTTTAGCTGTGGTTTGGTGGTGGGAGGCATGGAACTTCTGAGTCAGGCAGAACTGGGTTTAAAGTTTCCTCAGCTGTGTGATTTTAGGGAAGTCACTTAAATTCTCTGGATCTATTTTCTCAACTGTCAAGTGGAAATGAGAAAGGAATCTCACAGGGTGCCAGTGAGGACTGAATGAGATAATGTTTATAAAGCGTTTAACACGGTGCTCAACATAGAATGGAAGCTCAGCAGCTGGTGGTCGGTATTATTCTGCCTCATTGTGCCTATGGCAGTGGAGGCCGTGATCACAGCAGCAGTGGTGGGCGCAGTCGTAAGCCACCACAGTAGCGGTGATAATATTCTCTCTTCCTGTATGGACATTTAATAGAACAGAGAATTAGTCTGTTTAAGGCTGCTATAACAAAATATCATAAACTGGGCAACGTATAAACAAATGTTTATTCTCACTTGTCTGGAGGCTGGGAAGTCAAAGATTAAGACAAGGGCAGATTCATCGGGTGAGGGCCCACTTCCGGGTTCATGGCTGCCGCCTTCTTGTGGTGTCCTCGCCTGGTGGGAGGGGCGAGGCAGCTCTCTGGGGCCTCTTTTATGGCACTAATCCCGTGTATGAGGGCTTGACCCTCCCAGAGGCCTCACCTTCTAACATTATCACCTCCATTTGATATTTGGTGATTTGGTTTCAGCATATGGATTTTGAAGGACACCCACACTCAGACCATAGCACATTTTTTGTTTTCCTCCCAAATTGAAGCCTTGAAACCAAATTGTGCTAGCTTTCAAAAGAGTTAGGAAGACACCGAGTGAGGTGGAACCAAGAGCAGGCAGTGTGGCGGGGCTGTGGAAGGAGAACGATGACAGGCACCACACCAGTCACTGGAGTGGACGTTTCCTGAGCCTGTCCTTGGCCAGACGTGAGGCTGAGCATTTCACAGGGACCATTTCATGAATTCCTCCCGGCAGTGTGATGAGATTGGGGCTCATTTTATTAGTGAACGGAGGCTCAGAGAGTTAGCTGCTGTCACCCAGGATGACACCTTGACCCTAGAGAGCCCCTAGGCCAGCCTCCACCCCTGCACACTGGCCTTCCTCTTCCTTCAGTGTGGACACAGCTTCTTGGCTGCCCCTATCTGAAGGGCACCAAGGTGGAGGGGAGGCGGCATAGAGGAAACCAGGTGGGCTTGAACTGGTCAGTGCTGAAGCTGGTGATGGGTACGTGGGAGTTCAGCATACTAGCTTGGTTACCTTCGTCTGCATTAAAGACTTCACAGTAGAAACTTTAAAAACATCCTCTTTATATCTCCTTGCTTCCAAAGACCACTGTGTTCTAACTAGCTCTGTTTTGGCTACATGAATGAGCTGATCCTTCACCTAAATACTTTTCTCTACATTGTCTCTCTTTTTTTTTTTTTTTAAATCTTAGAAGGTTGGCATTTGTGGTTAGAACTGGAACAAGGCTCCTTAAAAAAATTTTTAAGAACCATGGTGATTTTCAGCCATAGGAGGAGGTGGGGTGTGGGGACCTGTGGCTGGGGGTGGTTTGCAAATTACATCTGACCTAGAGATTTCCCTGCCTGTCTCTGCCAGCATTCCTCACCTCAAGCAGTCACTGTCACTCTGGGTGGGTGTTGTATCCCTCAAGTGGGGGGGCTGGACAAAAGCTTGAAAAACAAACCTATCATCAGAGAAAATGTGAACAAACACCTGTTCATAATGAAATTACTGCTTTGGGTCGGCCCTGTCTGATAGAATTTTCTGTGACTACAGAAATGTTTGTGTGCTGGTGCAGTACAGTAGCCACTGGCCACATGAGCCTAATGAATAGCTGAAACGTGGCTAGTGGGACTGAAGAATTGAATTTTATCTAATTTAAATGTAAATAGCTAAAGAATGGCCTCATTGAACAGCACAGGTTTGAGTGGTTGGCAGAATGCTGGGGAAAACCTTGTTTGGGCTTCTGAGTCATAGGGAGCCATGTTCCTTGGTGGAGCAGAGGGCAGAGTCTGAGTCTCCTGCGGTTCCTTGGTGCCTTTCCCCCTTCTCTGTAAGGTTTGGGAGCGGTGTGGGGAATTGGGCAATGGAAGATGAAATCACCTTCGGCCTGGGGAGTTGTGCCCCCCCCGAAAGTAAGTCTCTGCCGCTTGTTGGTGTTCTGATGCAGAATGATCCGTTCAGCTTATCAAATCAGCTTTTGTTTACACCCCAGCTTAGATTTTGATCTTACTTGTTATGAAAGTTGTTTCAGAGCAATCCTTCCTCGCCTGGATGCTCATGATAACCACCTGCGAGCTTATGAACAAAATACAGGTTAAAAATTACACTGGATCGGACTCTCTGGATGTTTGGACTCAGAATATAGATTTTTTTTTTAAAGATCTCACACATACACAGACGTATTCATACATGTACATTTTTTTTTTTCTCTAAATTTCCAGACCACTGTGATGCAGCTAGCTGATGCAGAAACTGGTGATTGAGATCAGGTGTTTTGCAGAATTACACTTTTAGAAATAAAAATGCATTGTCAAGGTCATCTTTTTTTTTTTTTCCCAGTTTCCTTCTTCATTGAAGTGATTTAAAAATTAAAGGGCATTATAATTAAGAGATATGCAGTCACACGCCACATACAATGTTTTGGTCAGTGGTGGACCCATAAAATTCTAATACCATAGGTTTACTGTATCTTTTCTATGCTTAGATACACAAATACTTACCACTGTGTTACAAGGCCTGCAGTATTCAGTACAGTCCTGTGCTGTACAGGTTTGTAGCCTGGGAACAGTAGGCTGTACCATACAGCCTAGGTGTGTAGTAGGCTATAATATCTAGGTTTGTATAAGTGCAGTGTATGATGGTTGCACAAAGACAAAATCTCATAATGATGCATTTCCCAGAGCCTGTCCCCATCATTAAGCAACGCCTGACTGTAATTCATCTAAATGTAATTTGATAAAGCTGTTACAAAGTAATTGAGTTAATACTTGTTTTTCTAAGGTATTTCTTTCATCTTCACCCACATTTACTGGAATCCTTGAATGTTTTTAGAAGCTGTACCCGATTGGAAACTTACTGATCGCTACTTTTTTCCCCAAAATGGCCAGCTCACCCAGGATTTGAGTCTATGTGGATCTCGAGGTCCTCAGCACTGGGACAGGCTTGCTCAGACACCTCTTAGAATGTCACCCAGAGGGGGTGGGCAAGTGCAAGACATCACGTGAGCTTCTCAACAGCTGTGTGATGGTGACATCATGAGACATAAAGTGGTTTTCTTATGAAATAGCTGGACATGCAGAGAGGTCAGATGAATAATAAGCTTACACCTGCATGCCCCTCACCCAGATATTATTTAAAGCAAAAAACATCATAAATACAGTCAAGGTTCTCTGGGTTCCCCTTCTCTGTCTCTTCCCTCCTTTCCCTCCTGCCTGTATAACCACTGTTGTGAATGTTAATGATTGTCTTTGTAGCTTATATTTCTTTTTTCTTTTTTTGAGACGGAGTCTCGCTCTGTCGCCCAGGCTGGAGTGCAGTGGCCGAATCTCAGCTCACTGCAAGCTCCGCCTCCTGGGTTTATGCCATTCTCCTGCCTCAGCCTCGCGAGTAGCTGGGACTACAGGCGCCCGCCACTTCACCCGGCTAGTTTTTTTGTATTTTTTAGTAGAGACCGGGTTTCACCGTGTTAGGCAGTATGGTCTTGATCTCCTGACCTCGTGATCCGCTCGTCTTGGCCTCCCAAAGTGCTGGGATTACAGGCTTGAGCCACTGCGCCCGGCCTGTAGCTTATATTTCTGAACTATTACTATACATGTTCAAAAACAACATGTTTATTTTTTCTGTGGTTTTAATGTATATGTTTGGTTACTCTATCATTCTGTAACTTGCTTTTTGTTGTCACTATTGTTTTTGAGGTCTTCATTGATTTTATAGATTTAGTTCATTCTTTCTAACTGCCGTACCCTCTTTCTTTGTATAAATATACCCCAGTTTATTTACCCACTCCTTATTGGTGAGCCTTTAAGTTGTTTCTAGTTTTCTACTCCTTGAGAAGAAGGTACAGTGAGTATACTCATATAGTGCTCTTCAGGCACCTGGGGTTTTTCCAAGCTTGCAGTGTTTGCCAGCTACAGTTTGGGACCTTATAGTGAGCTATGCTTAATAATTTAGTGGATAATGACCCACGTTTTAAAAAACTAAAAATTTATTAGAGTGTTATTGTATGTTAACTATTGTGTTATGAAACCGTTATTGCTTCCCCCCCCCCCCTTTTGAGACAGAGTCTCACTCTGCTGCCCAGGCTAGAGTGCAATGGCATGATCTCGGCTCTCTGCAACCTGCACCTCCACCTCCACCTCACAGCGATTCTCACGGCCTCCCGAATAGCTGGGATTACAGACCTGCACCACCACACCTGGCTAATTTTTGTATTTTTAGTAGAGACGGGGTTTCTCCATTTTGGCCAGGCTGGTCTCGAACTCCTGGCCTCAAGTGATCCACCTGTCTTGGCCTCCCAAAGTGCTGGGATTACAGGCATGAGCTGCCATGCCTGACCACCATTGTTGCATTCTATATAAAAAATATGTGCTTTGGAAGGCTAAGGCAGGAGGATTGCTTAAGGCCAGGAGTTCAAGACCAGCCTGGGCAACATACTGAGACCCTGTCTCTACAGAAAATTTAGAAGTAGCTGGGAATGGTTGTTGTATGCCTGTCGTCCTAGCTACTCAGGAAGCTGAGGTGGGAGGATCACTTGAGCCCAGGAGTTTGAGGTTCAATAAACTATAATTGCACCACTGTATTCCAGCCTAGGTGACAGAGCGAGACCCTGTTTCTAAATATACATGTGTACATATATATATGTATGTGTATATATATGTATATATGTGTGTAAATGTACTGAATCACAAGATAAATTTATCATTGTGAGTCATGGTTGAAAGAGTCTGAATGGAAAGATCTGGAGATACACCTGGACATTAAGTAGCTGGATGGTTGTACATGCTGTCATTTTTATTAGCTGTTGCCACAGAACGTTGTTCCTGCTGTTATATTTCACTTTGTACAGTTTCCTGGCCTGCAGATCAGATCCTTTGGCCCTACATTTCTGTGTGTAATATTTCACTCTTTTCTTATTTCTTCCAATCTAAGTTATACACCTGATCAATTTGCTTATCTCTTGGGTTTGAGACCGGTGCTTAGTAAAAGTTTGAGTTCGTGGTAAATGAATGAATGGAAATCTCAGTCCGTGTGCCAGTACTTACTGGATGTCTAGGATGTGCCTGGGGCTCTGTGTCCTTAACAGCTTGAATGGTGTTTTGGAGAAAGATGAGGTTCCCTCACATATCTAGAGAATAATCTTTTTTTTTTTTTTGAGGCAGAGTCTCGCTCTGTTGCCCAGGCTGGAATGCAGTGGCACGATCTCAGCTCACTGCAACCTCCACTTCCCGGGTTCAAGCAGTTCTCTGCCTCAGCCTCCCAAATAGCTGGGATTACAGACATGTGCCACCATGCCTGGCTAATTTTGTGTTTTAGTGGAGACAGGGTTTCACCATCTTGGCCAGGCTGGTCTTGAACTCCTGCCCTCGTGATCTGCCCACCTTAGCCTCCCAAAGTACTGGGATTACAGGCGTCACCCACTGTGCCCGGTGAGAATAATCAGTTTTTAACAGCAGCTGGAGTTATGTGAAAGGAGAGATGGGTACTGGCTAAAATAGTTAACAGTTTTTTTTTGTTTTTTTTTCTTTTCTAAAAAGATTGGCTTTAGTTCGGGCACAGTGACTCACGCCTGTAATCCCAGCACTTTGGGAGG
>NW_016820792.1:1299143-1314090 GCF_001698545.2 Rhinopithecus bieti | reverse complement strand
TGCCTCAGCCTCCCAAATAGCTGGGATTACAGACATGTGCCACCATGCCTGGCTAATTTTTGTGTTTTTAGTGGAGACAGGGTTTCACCATCTTGGCCAGGCTGGTCTTGAACTCCTGCCCTCGTGATCTGCCCACCTTAGCCTCCCAAAGTACTGGGATTATAGGCGTCACCCACTGTGCCCGGTGAGAATAATCAGTTTTAACAGCAGCTGGAGTTATGTGAAAGGAGAGATGGGTACTGGCTAAAATAGTTAACAGTTTTTTTTTGTTTTTTTTTCTTTTCTAAAAAGATTGGCTTTAGTTCGGGCACAGTGACTCACGCCTGTAATCCCAGCACTTTGGGAGGCCGAGGCAGGCGGATCACGAGGTCAGGAGCTCGAGACCAGCGTCGCCAACATGGTGAAACCCCTGTCTCTACCAAAAATGCAAAAAAATAGCTGGGCGTGGTGGCGTGCACCTGTAATCCCAGCTACTTGGTAGGCTGAGGCAGGAGAATCGCTTGAACCCGGGAGGTGGAGGTTGTAGTGAGCCGGGACCGCACCACTGCACTCCAGCCTGGGTGACAGAGCAAGACTCTGTCTCAGAAAAAAAAAAAAAAAAAAAGTTGGCTTTGAGCTTTGGAGACTAAAATGGAATTTAGAGAAGGATAGAAGGGCGGCATTTCAGCATGTAGAGTAGTGCAATCACAGTATTAGAAAAGGAATGTGGAGGTGTGACAGGTCCCACCTAAGTTGGGAAGAGTGTTGGGAGATAAAGATGTAAAATGGCATGTGTCATTGCTGACCTCAGCTAACACCCTGCCCATGTGGGAGGCTAGGTGGCCACGTGTGTTCCATTTTAACGACCCCACACCCACAGCCCATTGGGTGAGAGGAGGAACCTCACACAGAAGGAATCCATCCACTGGCCAGAGTATTAACAGGTTAATTAGATTGTGTCTTGTTAATCTGAACCAAATCCTGCAGACTGTGCTCATTGGAGAGTAAATGCTTCAGATGAGTGAGATTCGGTTGAATCTTGGGGACTGAGCTGCCATTTCCATTTCCTTTCTTTTTCACCTTCCTGTCTGTTGCAGCAGTAGGTCTGGTGAAGATGGTTTGACTGCATCACTGCAGTTGTGCAAGTTCATGAGAATTTATATAACTTAGTGGAAGCAGCACGCTTCCTTTTCTGTGTATAAGAAAGGATATTAAGCCTTCTTTTGCAATGATTGCATATGTTAAGTAACTTTCAAAAAAAGTTGGCTTTTCCTTAATTAAAATAATGTTATTATGGGCAAATTTGAAAACAAAAAAGAAAAATTCACCTGTAGTTCTCACCCAGAAATTAGCTACTGAGAACTCTCCACTCCCTTTCTTAAAAAAAAAAAAAAAAAAAATACAGATTACACATAAGCTTTTATCAGTTACTACTTATACTTACGCTTTTATAAATGTAGATATGCCATGAAAATTGTAGAATATAAGTGGGGTTCTTTAAATGATAAAATGTTTAACTGTTTCTGGATTTTGCGTATTGTTAAAAAAAAAAAAAAACCCAGACATTGTTGGCTTATCGTGCGTTACTATCTTAGTTGAGGCAACTACTTTGTAAGTAGACAGTCGGAGGTATGATTCCAGATAAGAGGACTCTGCATACCTGTTTGCAGAAGGGAGATTCTGTAGACTGCCTTGATATGCAGTTGGGACTGGTAACTATGTTTTGAACTAAAACATACATTTGGTTCTGGTGAATTTAGACATACATGTGTTGTTTTTGTTATCTGTTACTGCATATCAGGTTATCCCCAAACCCATGACAAACATGTGTTTTGCTCCCACATCTGCAGTTTGGGAAAGCTCGGTGGGAACGGGTTGTCTGTACTCTGTGCTCCATGTCTGGGGTGCCTTGAAGGCTGAGGTTAGAATGATCCAGAGAGTCCCTTCCTCAGGGGCCTGGCGGTAAGTGCAGCTGTCACCTGAGACCTGGGCAGGGGCAGGGGCCAGGACCAAGACACCTACACTCCCTTTTCCACGTGGCGGCGTGGCTTCTTTTCAGCATAGGGCTGGGTTCTGAGAGTTAGCATCCTCGCTCATAGCGGACGCGACCAGCAGGAGGAAGCTGTGTCATTTTTTTGTATTTGTGTCCTAGGGCTGCGTACAAATTAATACAGACTAGATGACTTAAAACAACAAAAATGTGTCCTTTTACAGTTTTAGGGGCTAGAAACCCGAAATCCAGATGCCAGTAGGGCTATGGGAGGACCCTTCCTCGCCTCTCTGGCTTCTAGCATTTGCTGACACCTTTGACATTCCTCAGCTTGTAGGTACAATTTCGTGCAGTTTCCCCCTCTCATGGCCTGCTTGCTTGCCTCTCAGTCTTTCTTTTCGCCTGTTCTCCTCCTCTTCTAAGAACACCAGTCATGTTGGATAGGGCCCACCTAGAGACCTCATTTTCATTCAAGTACATCTGCGTAGACCTTGTTTCTTTTTTTTAATTAATTAATTAATTAATTAATTAATTTTTGAGACAGAGTCTCACTCTGTTGCCCCAGGCTGGAGTCCAGTGGTGCGATCTTTTTTCAGTGCAACCTCCACCTCCCGGGTTCAAGTGATTCTCCTGCCTCAGCCTCCTAAGTAGTTGGGAGTACAGGCACCCACCAAAACACCCAGCTAATTCTGTTGTATTTTTAGTAGAGATGGAGTTTCGCCATGTTGGCTAGGCTGGTCTTGAACTCCTGACCTCAGGTGATCCACCCGCCTCGGCCTCCCAAAGTGCTGGGATTACAGGCGCGAGCCACCGCGCCCGGCCCACCCGGTTTCTAAATGAGATCATTCCTGGGCTCCCTCACAGGTTCCAGGTGGACACGAATTTCAGGCGTGCGCTGTTCAACCCGCAGCTTTCAGGCGTGCGCTGTTCAACCCACAGCTTTCAGGCGTGCGCTGTTCAACCCGCAGCTTTCAGGCGTGCGCTGTTCAACCCGCAGCCCCTTTTGTTTACCTTGCCTTGGAAGTGGGCGTGGCCACTTCTACGTTCACTAGAAGCAAGTCACTAAGGCTGCCCTGAATTTCAGGGGAATTGGACTCCCCCTTTGGGAGTAGTGTCAATGAATTTGTGGTCATGTTTTTAAACTACCTCATTTGTGTGCATAGAAATAATCTTCACGCAACCACTAGTGAAATGCTGTTTTCTTGTTTTACAGATTCGTACATGTGTACATATAAAACAGGTTTTTAAGGGGCCTAAATAAAAACAGATACTTGGGTTTTAGTTTTTGGCAAAAGTCAGTGGAGATTCACTTGTAAAGGTGTGCATTATTTCCTAAGGAGGGAAGAGTGTTTTAATTCATACTTTTATGTTGTTAACAGAGGCTGATTAATAATTTGGATCTGGGCCAGGCATAGTGGCTGATACCTATAACCCCAGCACTTTGGGAGGCCAAGGCTGGTGGATCACTTGAGGTCAGGAGTTCGGTCAGCGTGGAGAAATGCCGTATCTACTAAAAATACAAAAATTAGCTGGGTGTGGTGGTGCAAGCCTGTAGCCCCAGCTGCTCGTGAGGCTGAGACTTGAACCTGGGAGGCAGAGGTTGCAGTGAACCAAGACCACGCCATGCGCTCCAGCCTGGATAACAGCGAGACTCCATCTAAAAAATCATCATCATCATCATCATAATTTGGGTCTGAAGACTTCAAAAGATCCTGGGTCCCCTCTTGGAGTGGCCACAAAGGCTTGGGGGTGGCATCACCTGCTCTCTGAAATGCTTGGGGAAGAATCTGGGAGACCCTGAATTACTTACTAGCACTTCGTGAAGGGAAAGGCACATCTTCCTGCTAATGTGTTCGTTTTTGCTTGCCAAAAGTTCGAATCAAAAATGGCTTCATTTTCGGCATTTGCGCTTGTAACGTTCTCATTCGGGTGGTTTCTTGCAGCTGCACATCCACTTCGACATTTATGCGTTTTACTTATTTGTTAAAATATGTGCATTAACATTGCAGTAGTGCAAAGATAATGTTTTAGCAACAGTTCCTTTGTCATGAAAATAGAGTTCCTGTATCTTTCCTGAAGAGGAGCAAGTGAGTAAAGAAAGATTGCTGAGTGGAAGAACAGAGGTGTTGGTGACTTGCTTATCGTTTTGTGTCCAGAAGAAGAAAAGCTTAAAGAGGGAGTGGGGAAAGTGCAGGGGGCACTCAGCCTCACTGTTGCCATGCTTGCCTGTGTGACCTGCACCCACGTCCAGGTGGTTTCAGGGAGCTGCCCGCTTTCTCCTCTTGCACGGTAACTTGGGGTACGAGCAGGCTCTGAGGCATTTACAGTGCTTTCCTCTTGTAAAGAGTTGGTTCATGGAATGCGTTCTTGAGTGTCCTCTGGGCCTGAGATGGGGTCGCTTCTCTCAAGTGCAATGGCATTTGTTTATGAGTGACTTTTGCTGGAAGATTTTGCCTCTTCAAAAGGAAATAATTAACAAGTCTGGTCATTGGTCCTGCTTTAGAGTTTCAGAGTGCTTTTGTAGCATGAACATATTTATTTTTTGGAGACAGAATCTCAACTGTGTCAACCAGGCTGGAGTACGGTGGCGTAACCTTGGCTCACTGCAACCTCCGCTTCCCTGGTTCATGTGATTTTCCTGCCTCAGCCTCCCGAGTAGCTGGGATTACAGGCACGCGCCACCACGCCTGGCTAATTTTTGTATTTTTAGTAGAGATGGGGTTTCACCATGTTGGCCAGGCTGGTCTTGAACTTCTGACCTTGTGATTTACCTTCCTCGGCCTCCCAAAGTGCTGGGATTACAGGTGTATGCCACTGCACCCGGCCCGACATGAACGTACTTAATTTCTCACTTAATTTCTTTAGGAGACAGTCATTCTTGTCGCTTGAGACAGAGGGGAAGAGAATGAGAGCCAGAGAGGTCATGGAAGGCTCCCGGGACCTGAGAGTGGCCGGCGTGGGGTTGCTGGGGGCTGCCAGGTCTGCTCGTCACACTGGCCCCACCAGACTCTATTCACCTGTGGCCAGATGCAGTTCTCAGAGGGTTCCAGTGTCTTCTCTCTGGGCCAGCTTTGCTTGTGCACCTGAGAATGTGACGATTGTCTTCTGGAGGGTTGGTTTTCTTGGGGAAACAGAACAGTCTTGTGCAGATAAACGTGATGTCTTTGATTTTTATCACCTTTAATCCCTGTGATTGAGAAATCCAGAGTTCTAGAGCAGCTTTTCTGTTTTTATTCTCACCGATTTTCCGGGTCCAGTTCTGTCAGTCCATTCAGTATTTGTTCTGTTCGGCCCTAGCCTGTGCCCAGTGGTGGGCAGGCTGTGTTCATGTACCATTGAGTGCTGGACAAAGATGAGGAAGTGAGTGTACTGGGGTCAGTGTAGACAGAGAAACCACCCCGCTATTTTAAGCAGGAAGGATTTGATACAGGGAAATAGGTGCCTGTAAGCTGTGGGAAGGGCCTGCATTGAGGTGGGATGGCTCTCAGGCACTATCTCAGCCCACCACAGGAGTGGGCTGCCACTGAAGGAGGCAGTGTGGCAGGTTCTCAGAGGCAAGGGTAGCCTCCCGTTTGTTCTCCTCCTTTCCTTCCTCCCGCCTCCCCTCCCTCCATCCTTTCTCTTCCTTTCTATCCCTCTACCCTTCTCCCTTCCTTTGTCCTTCTTTTCCTCCCTCCATCCTCCTCTTGCCCTCCTCCCCTCCAGACTCTCTCTCCTCTTCCTTCCATCCCTTTCCTCCATCCTCCTCTCTGTCCTCTTTTCTTCCCTCCTCCCCTCCCTCCATTCTCCCTCCTCCCCTCCCTCCATTCTCCCTCCTCCCCTCCCTCCATTCTCCCTCCTCCCCTCCCTCTGTCCTCCTTTCTCTCTCTCTCCTCTCCTTTCTCTCCCTCTCCTCGACATCCTTTCCTCTCTTCTTCCTCCGCTCTCCCTCCTGCCCGTCCTCTCTCCTCCTTCCCCGAAGCACCTGCAGTGTGCCTTGTCCAGGAAATGCTGGGGGAGGGTGTGAGCCAGTCTTGGGTTCAGGCCCCCTCGCCATCAACCCTGTGCTTATCTCTGTAATGGTCACCACACCTCATGAACCTTGTTCTGCCGAGCTGGGCACCCGGGTGATCCCACGACGGGTCCTGCGCCCTCCCAGCGAGGTGCTTTCCCACACCTGCCAAGCTGCGAGGTGGACGGGGTGGGAGGATGTTACCCTCTGTGTAACAACACAGGCATGTGTTGGCAGGAGCTATTCTGGGTGTGTAGCAACAGTGTCTGTATGTACTAGGTGTTTTCCTGGATAGATGGTGTTTTCTGAAGCTTCGTAGAGAGTTACACTTAATCTCCCCATGCCCTTCCATTTAAACTTGGTGACTTGTGCACACACTCCCACAGCTGCAGGTCCAGACTCGCCCTTCGGCCCGTCTGTGTCCCCTGCCCTGGAGTCTCCTCAGCTGCTCTCTGACCAGGATCCTACCATTTACACTGACATTTGACTCTGTGCCATAAACAGCCACTCCTCTCCTGTTGGTATTCTCACACTCAGTTCAACTCACTCACATACATACACTCTTCACACTCTGATCCATGCCCACGTTTTTGGGGTTCCCACTTGAGGTGCCTGTAAGGTACCCCTTTTAAATAAAACTCAGCAGGCTACCCTGCACACGTTCCATTTGGGGAAACAGAGGCACAGAGAAATTAAGTGATGCGTCCAAAGTCAAGGAGCAAATTAGCAGCAGACCCCAAACCAGACGGCACAGTCTCAGGTCTTCATGAAAATCTCTCCCATCCCAGTCTTCCCTGTGCTGCCTTCTCTCTCTGTCACTCGTTTCTCTTTTTCCTCCCTTTATCCTCATTAGTGAGCTTCAGAACCATTTGTCATAGCAGATCATTGTTGATGGAGCTATACTGTGAAAAGAAAATTGCTTAATTTTAGGAGTGAAATTACAAATGAGAAATAGCGCAGCAAAGACTTGCCCTTCTAAAAGTTCCTGAATCTACCTCAAATTTCTCCAGACAACACGTTTATCTCAGCATCTTCTGATTCACCTTTCTTTTCCTCTAAAGCCAGCCTTGAAGATTTTTAAAAATTGTATTGCAGATGTAATTATCCATGTGACAAACTTATGTGTGCCTATCTGTGTGTGTAGGCTGATTGTGGAAAACTGGAAACACGAAAAGGTGGAGTGACCCAGGGAGCCCCCACACATCCAGTGCCAAGCTTTGGGGATTATAACTCACGCTGTTTTAGCCATGAGTATTTTAGCACACATCCTTAAAAGGTGGGATCGTCTCTCTCATAGCCACAATACCATGATCGTACCAAAACATCCAGTTATTCCTTCTTGTCAAGTATTCAGTCAGTCACAACAACATTTCTGTGTTGTGTAACTTCTTAACCCACAAAACATAATCATGTCATCTCTAGAGGCTTGTGGACTGGACTAGTTTCCTCATCACTTTGTGCCCTTTTCCCTATGGGAACATACATCCAGTGACCCACCATTTGGCTCAGTGGTGGCTGTAGGCATGAAGCATTTGGGAGTCACTGCTTGTCTTGTTTGTGTGTGTGTGAGTGTGTAATCGTAGCAGGATGCCATAAATGACTCGTTTGCAAGTCTCTGCCTCCTTCTCCTTCCCTCTCCCTGCTTTCCGCGTCTCCCTCCCCTTCTCTGTCTCCCTCTTTCCCCCGACCTTCTTATTCCTCTGGAACTTGCTGTCCCTAGCTGCAGGTGGCAGTTGAGCACTTAGCATGTCCCAGCTGAGATGTGCTACAAGTGTAAGATATGCTGGAGTACAGAGATTGAGTATGAACAAGCCAAATTTCTCAATAATATTTATGTGGGATACATCTCGCAGTGATAATTGGGATATGTTAGGGTAAACAAAATATTAATTTCATCTGTTTCTTGTTTTTAAAGTTGGGATAAAATTCACATAACATACAATTCATTATTTTAGCCATTTTTTAATGTATCATACATCTCAGTAGTTTGGGTATGTTCACGATGCCATGCAACTCTAACCACTAATTCCAAAACTTTTTTTTTTTTTTTTTTTTTTTTTTGAGATAGAGTCACACTCTCACTTGGGCCGGAGTGCGGTGGCACCATCTTGGCTCACTGCAACTCTGCCTCCTGGGTTCAAGCGATTCTCCTAGCTGGGATTACAGGTGCCACCACGCCCGGCTAATTTTTGTATTTTTAGTAGAGGGGGGTTTCAGTATGTTGGCTAGGCTGGTCTCGAATTCCTGACCTCAAGTGATCGCTCCCCTCGGCCTCCCAAAGTGCTGGGATTACAGGCATGAGCCACCACACCCGGCCAGAACATTTTTTATCACCCCAGAAAGAAATGTGTACCCATTAAGCAATCACTCCCCATTTCACTCTTCCCTCAGCCCCTGGCAACCACTAATCTGTTTTCTGTCTCTAGAGATCTGCCTATTCTGGGCATGTCATGTAGCATAGAATCATGCAGGACATGGCCTTTGTTGTGTGTCTGGCATCTTTCACTTAGTGTAATGTTTCCAAGCCCCATCCGTGTTGTAGCAGGTGTCAGTAATCCTTCTTTCCTATGGCTGAATGCTGGTCCCTTATGTGGATATAGCTGTTTGCTTTATCCGTTCACATGTTGACGGACATTTGGATTGTTACCACTTTTTGGCCTTCATAAATCTGCTGTGAACATTTATGGACAGGTTTTCGAGTGGAGATACGTCTTCATTTCTCTTGGGTGTATACCCACAAATGGGGTTGTTGGGTCGTATGGTAGCTCTGTGCTGAACTTTTGGAGAAACTGACAGACTTTCTCATAGGGATTGCATTTTACATTTTACATTCTTAGCCGCTGTGTATGGGGGTTCTAATTTCTCTCCAGCTTTTCCACGTTCTTGTCAACACTTGTTGTTTTCCTTTTTTATTTTAATTTTATTTTTATGTATTTATTTTTTTTCGAGACAGAGTCTCACTCTGTCCCCCAGGCTGGAAGGCAATGGCTCGATCTTGGCTCACTGCAACTTCTGCCTCCTGGGTTCGAGTGATTCTCCCTACCTCAGCCTCCTGAGTAGCTGGGATTACAAGTGCCCGCCACCACACCCAGCTAATTTTTGTATTTTTAGTAGAGGTGGGGTTTTGCCGTGTTGGCCAGACTGGTCTTGAACTCCTGACCTCAGGTGATCTGCCCACCTCGGACTCTCAAAGTGTTGGGATTACAGGCGTGAGCCACCTTGCCCAGGCTATTTTTTTTTTTGAGATGGAGTCTTGCTCTGTTGCCCAGTCTGGAGTGCAGTGGCATGATTTCAGCTCACTGCAACCTCTGCCTCCTAGGTTCAAATGATTCCCCGCCTCACCCTCCCAAGTAGCTGGGACTACAGGCGCACACCACCATGCCTGGCTAATTTTTGTATTTTTAGTAGAGGCAGAGTTTTGCTGTGTTGGCCAGGTCTGACCTCAAGTGACCCGCCCACCTCGGCCTCCCAGAGTGCTGGGATTACAGGCGTGAGCTACCGCGCCTGGCCCCTCTTTTAAAATTACAGCCATACTGATAGATGTGAAGTGGCATCTTCTCATTTTGATTTGCATTTAACTAGTAACTAATGAGGTTGAGAGTCTTTCATATACATATTGGCCATTTATATGTCTACTTTAGGGAGATATCTATTCAAATCTTTTGCCCAACCTGTTTCTTTTTACTTAATTGAATGTGGCTATTAGAAAATTTTTAATTTCCGGATACGACTGACATTTTATTTCTATTGAATAGCACTGCTTTGGATAGCACCATTTTGAAATTGGTAAGAGGTAAAAAGATTCCAATGAATACTTGATATTCTTCCCTTCATTCTTATGTCATTCCTAGGTCACTAACTTTTTCATTATAAGGCAGTAACAGGAGTAACTCTGAAACAATAACAGGAATTTCAGTACAAAGAAGTTTTCCAGGCATCTGATTGCAGGGGGTTGACTTGGATTAGATAAAGGTCCTTTTTAAGAAACCCTGAAAGTTAAGGTGGACCCATGCCCTCAAAGCAGGTTGGTTATTTTAATGAGCCGAACAAATACAGTAGTTAAAAGTCACCTTCTACTTTTTACAATGTGATCAGCATCCTGCTTCCAAGTGAGCTTTTCAAATATTAGTATTTTAAAAATTAGTCATTACATCTTATTGAGCTTTCAGAATGTGATACTTTATTATAGATTTGTTGCCTTGAAAACTTATTATGAGGCCGGGCGCGGTGGCTCACGCCTGTAATCCCACCACTTTGGGAGGCCGAGGCGAGCAGATCATGAGGTCAGGAGATGGAGACCATCCTGGCTAACACCGTGAAACCCCGTCTCTACTAAAAATGCAAAAAAATTATCCAGGCGTGGTGCACGCCTGTAGTCCCAGCTACTCAGGAGGCTGAGGCAGGAGAATGGCGTGAACCCGGGAGGCAGAGCTTGCAGTGAGCCGAGATCGCGCCACTGCACTCCAGCCTGGGCAACAGAGGGAGACTCCGTCTGAAAAAAAAAAAAGAAAAGAAAACTTATTATGAAATATTGAGCTTATTTTCTAGGAATCTAATACAGAAAAGTTTGATGAAAATATACATGTTTCCCAGGATGGAATGGTCGTATTAAATTTGTACATGGGTGATTCACCCAGATTCTTTGAGGTTTACTTTCCAGTTAATTACTGGTGGCACTTATTGCCTCCTTGTCTATGACTGTGTTTTCAGGGAACAGCTCGTGAACACCAGTAAGTACAGCTACCCCTAAAATCCCTCTGCACCAATATGTGAAAAACAACCCGGCTGTTTAGAGTAGAATATACAATTCATTTAAGAACTATTTTGTTGAATTATGGTCCGGCACCGTGGCTCACTCCTATAATCCCAGTGCTGCAGGAGGCTGAGGCAGGAGGATCACTTGAGGACAGGAGCTGGGGGCTGCATTGAGCTGTGATAGCGCTACTGCACTGCAGCCTGGGCAGCAGAGTGAGACTGTCTCAAATTTTTTTGGCCGGGCGTGGTGGCTCACTCCTATAATCCCAGCACTTTGGGAGGCTGAGGTGGGTGGATCACAAGGTCAGGAGATGGAGACCATCCTGGCCAACATGGTGAAACCTTGTCTGTACTAAAATACAAAAAATTAACCCGACGTGGTGGCGCACGCCTGTAGTCCCAACTACTTGGGAGGCTGAGGCAGGGGAATAGCTTGAACCCAGGAGGCAGAGGTTGCTTTGAGCCGAGATCATGCCACTGCACTCCAGCCTGGGCGACAGAGCGAGACTTCGTCACAAAAAATATATATATATATATTAAATCAAAAATAAATAAAAATGATTTTGTTGAACTCAGAGTTTTTTTTTCTTCTTTATAATATGTTGAATCCCAAAAGAAGCTAAGAAGCATTTTCATAGTTTCCCTGAAAATGATTCAACAAAATTTCTATAAATATAAAATTGTATGTAAAAGATCTTGATGGCATTTTATGATCTTTCTTTTATTTTCCCAAGTGGAGGCTGTATTTTTCCATGCATAAGTAAGTAGATGGGGAAGATAAAATATATATTTTTTGGAAGAATAAAGTCACTTGGAGACAGAAATATCTTCAGATATTTCAAATTGCAGCAGTATCTGAACCCTCAGATAGTTGCAAGCACTAATGTGATTTTGGTGGGGAGGGGAGCTAAGGGAAATGGATGGAAAATCATGCATCAAATTGCCATAATTTTTATAGAAATTATTTACCCGGGAGTTATGGAAGATATTATTTACCCAGGAGATCAACTCTGGGGGTAAACACTGTATAATTATTTAAGTGTTTTTTTTTTTTTTTTTTTTTTTTTTACTGTTCGGTTTTCACTGATTTGCAGAGGAAACATGGTTTTCATACCAATGCAAGGTGGAAATTTAAGTGTACAGATCAGTGATGTGAAGGATATTCACGTTGTTGTGCGACAGATCTCTAGAAATTAATTCGGTAACACGGCCTTGATGCTCACTAAACGCCAATTTCCCTCCCCCCTCTCCTGTCCCTGGACAGCCACCTTTCTATTTTGTTTCTGTGATTTTGATGACTTTAGGTACTTCATATGAATAGAATCATACAGCATTTGTCCTTCTATGACTGGCTTATGTTTTCACTTAGTGTAATGTTGTCTGCATTCATCCATGTTGTAGTATGTGTCGGTATTTCCTTCTTTGTAAAGGTGGCATAATATTTCATTGTATGTGTATGCCGCATTGTGCTTAAAATTCATTCATCTGTGACCCTTTGGGTTGCATTCGCCTCTTGGTAATTGTGAGTGATGTTGCAGCTAACATGAGAGTGCAGATGTCTCTTGGGGATCCTGCTTTAAATGCTTCTGGGTTCATACCCACAAGTGGGTTGTTGGATCATATGGTAATCTTTTCTCTTTTCATGCAGAGCGAGCTTTTTCCAAGAGTAGCAGGTGCTGCGTGAATCTGATTCCTACTGTGTGGGTCCTCCTTTCATTTCCTATTCTCTCTCCCCTCAAAACCCCTGAAGTATAGCATACCTATACACACCCATTCGGATTATCTTTCCCTGAGGGGTGACTTTACAGGTATTATCACCATAACGTCTCTGCTGTTGCCCCAGGAAATGTTCCGTGTCCTCAGAGCTCCCAAACACCAGATTTGTTTGATGCGATTTCACTTGTGGGCATGCATCCCTATGTTCACAAACACCTTACTCCAAAAGGCTGTTGTTTGCCTAAGCCTTGTTTCTGTCCAGGCCTGAGAAAACAAAGTTCCCAGAGGAGGAAGAGGTGCTGTGCTTGTCATCGTCCACCACTAAGCAGGAATGGGACACAAATGTGTCTCCACGTTATGGGCAGCATGTCAAGTAGTGGAGTATTTGCAAACTTTGTTGATGATGACACTAAGAAATGTTCGCGATGTGGCCCAGCACACATATATGCTGTATGTGTTTGTCTGTAAGATGGCATTTACCTGTGCAGTGCACTCTGATACTTAATATTCTGTTCCCCGCTTTTTTCAGGCTTTTGTTTGTTTTTAGCATTAGCTGCAGCCCACTACGTTGGTGTCCTGCTTGGGTTTGTAGCAATTTGGCAAGTAGCTGTGAAGAACTTGCTTTCTGGAGCATGTCTGTTGGAGCTGGAGTTTGGCTTTGCCTCTTAGTAGGCGGGTGACTGTGAGCCATTTAAGCAGCCTGGGCCTCAGTTTCCCTTTTCCAAAAACGGGATAGTATACTACTACCTCACATAACTGTCAAGAAGAATAAATGAGGCTGGACGCAGTGGCTCACGCCTGTAATCCCAGCACTTTGGGACGCCAAGGCGGCCGAATCACTTGAGGTCAGAAGTTCAAGACCAGCCTGGCCAACATGGTGACCCCATCTCTACTCCCAGCTACTTGGGAGACTGAGGCAGGAGAATTGCTTGAACCCGGGAGGTGGAGGCTGCAGTGAGCCGGAGATTGCGCCATTGCTCCCCAGCCTGGCGACACAGCAAAACTCTGTCTCAAAAAAAAAAAAAAAAAAAAAAGTAAGTGAGCAAGTAGATGTGGAGGGCTTAGAAGAGCTTCTGGCATTAAGTGACTTGTCACGGCATATTGGCCAGTTGTTACACTGACCTTGACACTCACTCTTCCTCCTTTGCACTTTGTTGTTGTCATCTGGATTCTGTGTGGCTTCTGCCCTCCTCTGCTGTTGACTTTCCCAGCATGGTGAGACTGTGTGTGAAACCCTCCAGTGCCTAAGCTTATAGACTCTGTGGACAGGAGGAGGCCAGAAGTTCAAGTGCATCGAGAAGTCTTGTTAGTGGAGTGGCCACTGCATTCCCTTTTCTGTTTTAGCCAACGTGGAATTCGGAGTTTGAGCTCTGAACGAGGGAGACCTGGGCTGGTGTGGGGTGGAGTGGAGTGGTGCGGTGCGGAGCTGTGCAGTGTGAGCTGGTGTGGTGTGGAGTGGTGTGGAGCTGTGCATGTGAGCTGGTGTGGAGTGGAGCGGTGCAGAGCTGTGCAGTGTGAGAGCTGGTGTGGAGTGGAGTGGTGCGGAGCTGTGCAGTGTGAGCTGGTGTGGGGTGGAGTGGTGTGGAGCTGTGCATGTGAGCTGGTGTGGAGTGGAGCGGTGCGGAGCTGTGCAGTGTGAGAGCTGGTGTGGAGTGGAGTGGTGCTGTGGATGTGAGCTGGTGTAGAGTGGTGCGGAGCTGTGCAGTGTGTGAGCTGGTGTGGGGTGGAGTGGTGCAGAGTTGTGCATTGTAAGCTGGTGTGGTGTAGAGTGCTTTGGTGTAGAGTGGTGTGGTGTGGCGTGGTTTGGTTTGGTGTGGTATGGTATATGATGTGTGGTGTAGAGCAGTGTGTGGTGTATGGTGTTGTGTGGAGCAGTATGTGATGTGTATGGTTTGGTGTGTTTGGAGTAGTGTGTGTGGAGTGGAGCAGTCTGATGTGGTATGTGGTGTGTTGTGTGGGGTGTGGTGTGTGGTGTGGTTTGGTGTGGAATGGTGTGGCGTGTTGTGTGGAGTGGTGTGGCATGGTGTGTGTGTGGAGTGTTGTGGAGTGTGGTGTGTGTATGTGGAGTGGTGTGTGGTGGTTTGGTGTGGTGTGTGTGGTGTGTGGTCTGTTGTGGTTTTGTGTGGAGTGTTGGGCATGGTGTGTGTGGTTTGGTGTGGAGTGGCGTGGTGTAGTGTTGTGTGGAGCAGTGTATGGTGTGGTATGTGATGTGTGTGTTGTGTGGTGTGATGTGGTTTGGTGTGGAGTGGTGTGTGTGGTGTGTGTGGTTTGGTGTGTGTGATGTGGAGTGGTATGTGCTGTGGTCTTGTGTGTGGTATGGAGTCATGTGGTGTGGAGTGTGTGTGGTGTGTGGGTGGTGTGTGTCGTGGTGTGGTTTGAAGTGAAGTGGTGTGGCTAGGTGTGGAGTGGTGTGTGTGGTGTGGAGTTGTGGCATGGTGTGGTTTGGTGTGGAGTGGTGTGTGGTGTGGTCTGGTGGTGTGATGTGTGGAGTCGTGTGTGTGTGTGGTGTGTGTGGT